>NW_016908506.1:0-87540 GCF_001483705.2 Eufriesea mexicana | reverse complement strand
TGGGATAGGTTATCTTCCACTTCTGCGCTGTACACTACGGTGATGTGGATTTCTGCGCCGTACTGTGCTCTAGTATGTTTTGCACGGCTTTGCGGATGCCAGTAATAGTGGTCTCGGCACGTTATGTTGAGATAGACTACGTTCAGTTAGGTTATGTTGGCTTTGGTTAGGTTTGAGTAACTTCGATTTTTCTGTTACACACTGCTTTTCGGTGGATTTCTGCCATCGACTGTGCTCTGGTATATCCTGCTTGGCTCTGGGGAGGGCAGTAATAGCGGCCTCGGCACGTTAGGTTGAATTAGGCTATGTTTGGCTATGATCTGTTGTTTTGCTTTTGGTCTGGGTAGCTTTGACTTTTCTTATACACACTGCAATTCTACAGATTTCTGCATTCCACTTTCCACTAGTGTGTTCTGCTTGGTTGAGGGAGGCCAGCAATAGCGCTCGCGGCACGTTAGTCTGTGCAAAATTACGTTTGGTAATATTACGATTGTCTACGTCAGGAAGCGATAGCTACGTCTTTTGCGCTATGCACTGATTGTCTTAGCATGTCAGCAATCTGCATTGCCTTAATATGCTCTGCTTGGCTCTGGGGAGACCAGCAATAGAGGTCTCGGCTCGATAGGTTTAACTATGGTACGCTTGGTCAGGTTGGGTTGTGCTTGGTTAGCTTAGGATATCTACGACTTTTGTGCTATACATTGCTACTTGGCGACACTCTGCGCTCTGCATGCTCTACTATACTGTGCAGGACTCTGGGGAGGCCGGCAATGGCGGTCATGTCGGTATACGTTGTGATATGCTACGTTTGGTAATGTTACGGTTGGTTATGTTGGGAGAAGATAGCTTTGACTTTTGCGCCATGCACCGCTAGTCGGTTGATTTTTACGCTCTATATCGCTCTACTATATTCTGTTCGGCTGTGGGGAGGCCAGTTGCAACGGTCTCGGTGCGTTAAGTTCAGTTAGTCTACATATGGTTAGGTTACGGTATGTTAGGATATGGTATCCTTGACTTTTGCTCTATACGCTGCTATGTGGTGGACTTCTGCGAAATACTGTGCTCTGATGTGTTCTGTTTGCTATGCGGATGCCAGCAATGGTGGTGTCGGCAAGTTTGTTTGGGTTAAGTTATTTCGGGCTTGGTTTGGCTAGCATTGACTTCCGTGGTACACACAGCTTTTCGGCGGATTTCGGCACTCTACATTGCTCTGATATAATCAGCTCGGTTCTGGAGAGGACAGTAATATTGGTCTCGGCACGGTAGTTTGGGTTAGGCTACGTTTGGCTAGGTTATGCCTTCTTCGGTTATTTTCGGATAGATTTGGCTTTCGTGGTGAACACTGTTATTCGGTGTATTCCAGCTCCCTACTCTGGTTCACTATACCCTATTCGAATCTGGGAAGGCCAGCAATAGTGGCCGCGGTACGTTAGGTTCTGTCAGTCTGCGTTTGATCAGTCTGGGTTGGTGTTCGTTAGTTTATGATATCTTTCATTTTTGTGCAATGCACTGCAATTTGGCGGCTTCCTGCGCTCTACTCTGCTCTAGTATAATCCGCTTGACTCTGTGGAGGTCAGCAAACGTGGTGTGGGCACGTCTGGTTGAGATTGGCTCGTTTGCATTTGCTACGTTTGGTTAGAATAGGATAGCAATACTTTGACCATTGCCCTATACGCTGCTATTCAGTGGATACCTGCGCTCTTAGTTGCTCTACTATACTCTGCTGGAATCTTGTGAAACCAGCAATAGTGTTCGTGGCACGATAGTTCGAATTTGGTTACGTTTGGTTAAAACAGGTTCGATTACGTTTGGCCAGGAAGGCACCGACTTTTCCGTTTTTCACTGCTATTCGGTGACTTATGCCCTCTACTGTGCTCTAGTATGCTCTGCTTGGCGCTGGGGGGGCCAGGAATTGTGGTATCGGCACGTAAGTTTGTGGTAGGCTGTATTCGGTTAGCTTACGTTTGGCTCTGCTATGCTTGGGTAGCTTCGACTTTTCGGCTCTACACTCAAATTTTATGGATCTCTGCGCAATACTGACCACTTTCACGCTCCGCTTGGCTCTGTGGAAGCCAGCTGTACTGGTAGCGGCACGTTAGGTGGAGTATGGTTACCTTTGCTAAGATTAGGTTAAGTTGGGTTAGGCTAGGATACAATTGACATATGTGCTCATCACTGATTCTTTATGGACATCTGTGCTCTACTGTGCTCTATCACATTCTGCTTGGCTGTGGGGAGGACAGCAATGGTCGTCTCGGCACGGAAGCTTCAGCTATGTTACGCATGGCTTAACTATGTTCGGAAACGTTTGGCTAGTATAGCTTTGACTTTCGCGCTATGCACTGCTGTGCGTTCAATATCTGGGCGCAGCATTGCTCTTCTAGCATCTGCTTATCTCTGGGGAGGCCAGCAGTAGCGGTCGTGGCAGTTATGGTTTAGCTAGGCAACGGTTGGTTTGGTTAGTACGGCATTGGCTTTTGTGCTACGCAATGCTAAGCGGTTGATTTCTGCGCTCGGCTATGCTGTAGTACATTCTACTTGGCTCTGTGGAATCCAGCAATAGCGGTCCCGAGTCGCAAGATTAAGTTACCTTGCGTTTGGTTGTACCAAGTTTGGACAGGATGCGATACGTTTGCTGCGACATTTGTGCTATACACTGTTATTCGGCGTATTTCTGCGCTTTATATTGCTTTACTATGCTCTGCCCGACACTGTGGAGGCCAGTAGTAGTGTTCCCGGCACGTTAGTTTCATTTAGGCTACGCTTGGCTATGTTACGCTTGGTTAGGTTAGGAGAGGATGGCATTGACATTTGAGTAATATACTGCCACTCGGCGAACGTCTGCCCTATACTGTCCTCTAATATGCTCTGCTTGGCTCTGAGGAGACCAGCAATAGTGGTCCCGGCACGTTAGGTTCAGTTAGGTTACGTTTGATTTAGGTATGCTTCCTTAGGTTAGGTTTGGGCAGCTTTCTCTTTCTTGGCGTAGACTGCCTTTCGGTGGATTTCTGTGCTCCACTGTGTTCTGCTTATCTCTGGGAGGGCCAGCAATAGCAGTCGTGGCTCCCTAGGTTGTGTTCGGTTACGTTTGGATATGTTATGGTTGTTAGGTTTGTAGAGGGGTGCTTAGACTTTTGTGTTGAACACGGCTATTCGGCGGATTTCTACACCCTACGTTGATCTACTATACTTTGCTCGACTCTGGTGAGGACAGAAATATTGGTCTCGGGCCGTTATGATTAGCTAGGCTACGTTTGTCAACGTTACGTTAGTTTGGGTTAGGTTTGGATAAATACGTCTTTCGTGGTACAAACTGATATTCGGTGGATTTCTACGCTCTACTGTGCGGTACTATATTCTGCTTGGTCGTGGGAAGCCCAGCAATAGTGGTCGCAGCATGTTATGTTGTGTTAGGCTATGTTCGGTTATGCTCCGTTGGTTCGGTTTAGGCATTGGCAGCTTAGACTTTTCAAATGTACACGGCGACTCCATGGATTTCCGTGTTCTACTATCCACTAATACGTTCTGCTTGACTCCGGGCATGCCAGAAATCGTGGTCGCGGCTCGTTAGTTTGTGATAGGTCACGTTTGGTATTATTAGGATTCGCTAGGTTAGGAAGTGATGGCTTTGACTTTTGCGCTATACACTGCTGTTTGGTTTATTTCAGCGCTCTGCGGTGCTCTAGCATGTTCAGATTGGCACTGGGAAGGCCAGCATTAATGTTCTCGGCACGTTAGGTTGAGGTAGGTTACGTTCGGTTAGGTTAGGTTATGTAAGGTTTGGTTAGGATATTACTTACTTTTTGTACTATACAGAGTAATTCGGTGGACTTCTGCGCTCCGTCGTGCCCTAGTATGTTCGGAATGCATCTGTGGATGGCAGTAATTGTGATATATTATTCTCTGCCTTGCTCTATGGAGGCCAGAAACGGTGGCCGCTGCGCGTTATGTACAGTTAGGTTACGTTTGGTTAGGTTAGGTTTGCTTGGGTTAGGATAGGATACCTCGAACTTTTGTGCTGTGCACTGAAATGCGGTGGATGTCTGCTCTGTACTATGTTCTAGTATGTTCTGCTTGGCACTGGGGAGGCCAGAAATAGTGGTCTCGGAATATTAAGTTTACTTTTGCTACGTATTGTCAGGTTACGTTTGGTTAGGGTAGGAGAGGATAGCATAGACTTTTGTGCTATATACTGCTATTTGGTGAGCTCCTGCGCTATACTGTGATCTAATATGCTCTGCCTGGCTCTGGGGATGCCAGAAATAGTGGCCGCGGCATGTAAGGATGAGGTACGTTACGTACACTTACGATACGTTTGGTTAGATTATGTGTATTTGGATTAGGTCTGCACAGCTATGACTTTCGAGGTATACACTGCTATTCGGTGGAAGCCTTCGCTCTACGGTGGTCTCGTTTGTTCCGCTTGGCGCTGGAGAGGTCAGCAAGTGTGATCTCCTCTCGTTATGTTTAGATAGTCTACGTTTGGTTATATTACGTTAGGACAGGTTAGTATAGGGTATCTGCGACTTCCTTGGCATAGTGTGTTATTCGGCGCATTTCTGCGCTCTACTGATCTCGAGTATACTCTGCTCGACATTGAGGAGGCCCGCAATGGCTGTCGCTGCACCTTAGGTTGAGTTATGTTACGTTTGGTTGCGTTACGATTGGTTGGGTTAGGTGGGGCTAGGTACAACTTTTGCGCTATAAACCGCTTCTCAGCGGATTTCTGTACTCTACTGTGCTCTGATATGCTCAGCTTGGATCTGGGTGCGCCTGAAATTGTGGTATAGTCACGCTACGTTGGGTTAGGCTACGTTTGGTTAAATTAGGTTAAGTCAGGTTAGGTTAGGATGTCTTCCACTTTTATGCTGTACACTTCAATGCGGCGGGCTTCTGCGCTCTGCTGTGCTCTAGTATGTGCTGATTGGTTCTGGGAATCCAGTAATTGTCGTTTCGGCGCCTTAGGTTGAGATAGGATGCGTTCCGTCATCTCATGTTAGCTTATGTTAGGTTTGGATATCTTCGATTTGTCTGGTGTACACTGCGGTTCTATGGATCTCTCCGCTATCCTGTGCTCCGGTAGATTTCCCGAGGCACTGGGGAGGCCAGAAATAGTCGGCTAGGCACGTTAGGTTGAATAATGTTGCGGTTGGTTTTGTTCAGTTTGGTTACGTTAGGATAGGGCAGGTTTGACTTTTGTGATATAAGCTGTTATTCGACTGATTTCTTTGCTCAACTGTGACCTATTAGCACCTGCTTTGGTCTCGGTATGCTTGAAATAGTGGCCGCGGCGCGTTGAGTATGTTTACGTTACGTTCGGTTAGGTTAGGTGTGTTTGGGTTAGGTTAGGATATCTTTGACTTTCGTGCTATACACTGCCATTCTATGGAACTCTGCTCTCTACTCTCCTCGATTATATACTGCTTGGTGTTGGCGAGGCCAGCCATTGTGGGCTAGGCGTGTTAGGTTGAGATTGGTTACATTCGATTATGTTATGTTAGGTCGGGGTAGGATGGGATATCTCCTACTTTTTTGCTATACGCGGCTGTTCGTGCGATTTCAGCGTTTTACATTGCTCTGATGTACTCTGCTTAGCACTCGTGTGGCCAGCAATAGCTTTCGTGGTACGTCAGGATGCGTCAAGTTATGTCTGCTTATGCTACGATTGGTTATGTTTGGACAGGGTAACGTTGTCTTTTGTGCTACACACTTCTTTTCGGTGTATTTCTGCGTCCTTTAATGCTCTACAATATACAGCTCGACTTTGGGGGACCAGGAATAGCGGTCGCGGCACGTTAGGTTGAGCTAGGTTACGTTTGGTTAGGCTAGGTTAGGTTAAGTGTTGTTAGAATAGCTTTGACTCTCGTGGTATACACAGTTAACCGGTGAATTCCGGTGATCCACTTCACCCTACTATTTTCTGCTTGGGCATGGGCAGGCCAGGAGCTGTGGTCGCTGCACGTTATGATGAAGTATGATAAGATTGGTTACGTTACGTTAGGTCAGGTTATGCCAGGATACTTGCGGCTTTTGCGCTATTCACATTGCGGTGGATTCCTGCGCTCTGCAGCGCTCTAGTTCATTCTTCTTGTCTCTGTGGATGCATGCACTAGTGGTTTCGTCATGTTAGGTTGATTTATGTTACGTTTGGATGTGTTGCGTTTGGCTCGGTTAGGAGAGGCTATTTTAACTTTTGTGCTATTCCCTGCTATTCGTTGGATTCGTGCGCTCTAATGTGCTCTAATACTCTCTGCTTGGCTCTGGGCGGCAAGCAACGTTGGTTTCGTCACGTTATGTTGAGCTACACTACGGTAGGAAAGGATCGGTTGGGCCAAGTTATGACAGGATGTGTTTGACTTTTGTGCTATACGCCGCAATGCGGAGGATTTCTGCGTCCTGCTGCGCTCTAGCATCTTCCGCTTGACTCAGTGGAGGCCATCAATAGAGGTCTCGGCACGTTATGTTTAGTTATGCTTCCTTTGGTGGAGTTACGTCTGGTGAGGTTAGTGCAGGATAATCTAGGACTTTGTACTATACACGGCCATCAGCGGATTTCTGCGTTCTGCTCGGGTCTATTATATTCTGCTTGGCTCTGGGGCGGCCAGCAGTAGTGGGCTCAGCATGTTGGGTTGGGTTGAGATTCATTAGCATATGTTACGTTTGGTTAGGTTAGGATAGGGTAGCTTACACTTTTGTGCCATGCGCTGCTAGTCGGTGGGCTTCTGCGCTCTACTGTCTTCTAATATGTTCTGCTTGGCTCTGTGGAGGCCAGCAAGAGTTGCCTCGGCACATTAGGTTGAGTTATGTTGCTTTTAATTAGCTTAGGCTAAGCAAGTCCCGGTCACGTTAACTTAGACTTTTGTGCCGTACGCCGCTATTAGGTTGATCTCTGCCCTGTACCGAGCTTAGATATGTTGTGCTTGTCTCTGGGGCAGCCAGTAATAGTACTCCTGGCACGTAAGTTTTTGATAGGTTACGTTTCGATTCGTTAGGTTAGGAAGACTTGGTTAGGATATCTATGACTCTTGTGTTATACACTGCTATTCGGTGTATTTCTGCGATTTGCTGTGCTCTACCATACTCTGCTCGGCTACGGGGAGGCCAGGAGCAGTGGTATCTGCACGTTATATTGTGATACGCAACGTTTGGGTAGGTTTGGTTACGTCCAGTTAGGCAAGGGCATGTTCGGCTTTTATGCAGTACAGCGCCATGCAGTGCATTTCTGTGCTCTGCTGTGCGGTAGTATCATCTGCTTGTCCCTGTGGAGGCCAGCAATGGATGTCTCGTCATGTTTGGTTAAGTTACGTTACGTTCGTGTATGCTGCTTTGGCTAGACTAGGGGAGGCTGCATTTACTTCTGTGCTATTCACTGCAATGCAGTGGATTTCTGCGCTCCACTGTGCTCTAGTAGGTTCTGCTTGTATCTTTGGCGGGCAGCGATAGTAGTCTTGTCAGGTTAGATTGGGTAAGGTTACGTTTGGATATGTTACATTTGGCTTGGTTAGGTTAGGCTACTTCTACTTTTGCGCTATTCACTGCTATTCCGTGAATATCTGCGCTCTAGTGTTCTCTAATATGTTCTGCTTGCCTCCGGGGTGGCCAGTAATAGTGTTCGCGGCACAATAACTTGGGTTAGGTTACGTTTCGTTGGGATAGGATAGGATGGGTAGGTTAGGATATCTACGAATTTTGTGCTATACTTTGGAATGCGGTAGATTTATGCGCTCTGCTGTGCTGTAGCAGATTCTGCTTGGCGCTGGGAATGCCAGCCATTGTGTTCTCGGCTGGTTAGGTTGAGTTATTGTAAGTTTGCTTGCGTTACGTTCAGTGTTGTTAGGATACGATAGTCTAGACTTTTGTGCTGCGCACTGTAGCTCGCGGATGCATGGGCTCTACTCTGTACAAATATCTCCTGCTTGGGTCCGTCGAGGCCAGCACTAATGTTCTCGGCACTTTAGGTTGTGCTATTTTACGTTTGGTTTGGTTAGGTTACGTAAAGCTCGGCAAATCATCTTTGACTTTCGCAATATACACTGTAATTCGGGGAATATCTGCGCTCGGCTTTGCTCTACTATATTATGCTTGACAGTGGGGGGCCAGAAAGGGTGGTCCCGGCACGTTTTTTTGAGTTAGGCTGCGTTTGATTAGGTTATGTTGGGATAAGTTTGGTTAGGATGGCTCCGACTATCGTGCTATACTCTGCTGTTCCGTGGATATCTCCGCTCTACATTGCTCTACTATGATCTGTTTGGCTCTAGGGATGCCACTAGCAGTGGTCGATGCACCTCGTGTTCAGATATTCCTGGTTTGGATAAACTATGTGAGGCCCGGTTGGGTTAGGATATCCTCGACTTTTATAACATTCACTGATCTTCGGTAGGTTGCTACTCTCTACGTTGCTCTATTATACTCTCCTCGACCCTGCGGAAGCGAGAAGCAGCGATCGCAGCACGTTAGCTTCAGTTTGGTTAGGTTTGCTTATGTTACGTTTGCTTAGGTTAGGATAGGATAGCTTAGACTTTTGTTCCTTACGCTGCTAGTCGATGGACTTCTGCGCTCTACTGTGCTCTAATGTGTTCTGCTTGGCTCTGTGGTGGCTAGAAATAGTAGTCCAGACACATTAGTTTGAGTTAGGATTCCTGCACGCTAATGTGCTCTAATGCACTCTACTTGGCTCCGGCGAGGCCTGTGGTATTTGTCTCGGTGTCTTTGGCAGAGTTATGTTAAGATCCGTTAGGTTTGGCTAGGAAGGTTCGGCTAGGATTGCTTTGACTTTTGTCCTATACACTGATATTTGGTGGATTTCTGCGCTCTACAGTGCTCTAGTATACTCTGCCCGACTATGGCGGGCGAGAAAAGGTTGCCGCGGCACGTTAGGTTGGGTTATGTTACGATTGGTAAAGTTAGGATAGGCTAATTTTGGCTAGGATAATTTCGACCGCCGTGCCATACACTGCTATTCGGTGGAATTCTGCGCTCCAGAATGCTCTAGTATCTTCTGCTTGGCTCTGAGGTGGCCAGCAAATGTGGCCTTGGCACGTTACGTTGAGCTATGCTTCGTTTGGATATGTTACGTCTGGCGAGGTTAGGATGGGACAGTCCAGACTTTTGTACCATACACGGCTATCCGCATATTTCTGCGCTCTACTCTGCTCTTGCGCATTCTGCTTGGATCTGGGGAGGCCAGCAGTAGTGGTCTCGGCACTTTAAATTGAGTTTAGCTACATTTGCTTATGTTACGTTTGGTTAGGTTAAGGCAGGCAACTTTGTCTTTTGTGATGTTCACCGCTATTCGGTGCACTTCTGCGCTCCAATGTGCTCTAATATGCTATGCTTGACGCTGGATAGACCAGCAATATTGGTCCCTTCACGTTACGTTTGGATACACTACGTTTGGATAGGTTTGGTTAGGACATGTTAGGTCAGGGTATGTTTGACTTTTGTGCTTTAGACTGCAATGCGGTGGATATCTGCGATCTACTGTGCTGTACTACATTCTGCTCGGCTCTAGGGAGGCCAGGAACAGTGGTCGCTGGACGTTATGTTGAGCTATGCTATGTTTGGTTAGGTTAGGTAAGGTCAGGTTGGGTTGGGATCTCTACGGCTCTGACGCTGTACATTGCAATGCCGTGGATTTCTACGCTCTACTGCGTTCTAATATATTCTCCGCGGCCCTGGGGTGTGGCAGCAGTGGTGATATCGTCACGTTAGGTTGAGTTACGCTACGTTTGGTTTGGTTAGGTTATGTCATGCTCGGTCATATCATCTCTGCCTCTTCTGCCATACACTGCTGTTCGGAGGATTTCTGTACCCGACTGTGCCCTACTATATTCTGCTTGGACCTGAGTTGGCGGCAATATTCGCGGAAAGATATGCTGAGTTAGGCTACGCTTCATTAGGCCATTTTATGTTACGTATGGTTATGGTGGCTCCGACTTCCGTGCTGTACACTATTATACGTCGTGCTCCTCCGGTCTACTGTGCCCTACTGTATTCTGCTTGGCTCTGTGGAGTCCGGTACCGGAGGACGCGGCACGCTATGTTGAGTTTCCCTACGTTCGGTTAGGTTACGTTACATCAGGTTATGCTAGGATGTCTACGGCTTTTGTGCTACTCACTGCAATGCTGTGCATTTCTGCGCTACACTGCGCTCCGGTACACTCGTCTTGTCTCTGTGGTGGCTAGCAGTGGTGGTCTCGTCAAGTTGGGTTTAGCTATGTTACGCTTGCACATGTCACCTTTGGCTTGGTTAGGACAGGATACATTGTCTTTTGTGCTGCGCACCGCAATTCGGTAGGCTTCTGCGATCTCATTTGCTACGACATTCTCTGCCTGGCTCTGCGGTGGCCAGTAATTGAGGCCTCGGAATGCTAGGTTAAGTTGTGTTACGTTTGTGTGTGTTAAGTTTGGTGAGGTTAGGATAGGGTATTTCGTACTTTTGTGCTATAAACTGCAGTCCGCGGATGACTGCACTCTGCTGTATTCCAATATTTTCTGCTTGGCTCTGGCGAGGCCAGCAATAGTGTTCTCGGCACGTTAGGTTGTGATATGCTACTTTCGGTTATGTTACGTATGGTTATGTTAGGATATGGTAACTTCGACTATTGCGCAATGTTCCGCGTTTCTATGGATCTCTGCGCTCATCTCTCCTCTAATATGTTCCACTTAGCTCTGTGGAGGGCAGCAATAGTGGCCTCGGCACGTCACGATGAGATAGGTTACGTTTGGTTACGATACGTTTGGGCACGTTAGGACACGTTATCTTCGACATTTGCGCTGTGCATAGACATATGTTAGGTTTGTGCCCTCTACTGTGCTCTAATATGTTCTGATTTCCTCTGGGAAGGCCAGCAATTGTGGTCGCTGCACGGTTGTTTGTGTTATGTTATGTTCGGCTTTGTTAGGGTAGGCTAAGTTTGGTAGGGTAGGTAGTGACGTTTGCGCTATACACGGCTATTCGATGGATACCTACTCTCTACGTTGCTCTGCTATACCCTGCTGTAGTCTGCGGAACTCAGTAATAGTGTTTTCGGCGCGTTGGGTAGAGTTAGGCTACCATTGGTCAAGCTATGTTTGCTTTGGTTATGACTGCATAGATTTGGCTACCGTGGTGTACACTGTTATGGCGTCTCCGCTCTCAACTGTGCTCTGCTATGCTCTGATCGGCTCTGGGAAGGTCAGCAATAGTGGTCGCGGCACATTAGGTTCAGTCAGTCTACGTTTGGTTAGGTTTGGTTAAGTTAGGTTAGTTCTGGATATCTCTGACCTTTGTGATATTCAGTGCAACTTGGAGGCTTCCTGCGTCCGCCTGTGCTCTAGTATATTCTGCTTGGCATTCGTGAGGCTAGGAATAGTGGTCGTGGCACCGCATTCTGTGCTGCGTTACGTTTGGTTATACTACGTTTGGTCATGTTAGGAGAGTGTAGCTTTGACACTTGTACTATACACTTTTGCACGGCGGATTTCTGCGCTCTACCGTGCTCTAGCATGCTCAGCTTGGTTCAGAGGATGCCAGCAATAGTGGTCTCGGCACCCTAGGTTGTGTTACGCTATGTTTGTTTATGTTATGATAACTCGGGTTAGGTTTGGATAGCTTTGTCTTTCGTGTTCTACACTGCTGTTCGGAGGATATCTGTGCTCTACCGCCATCAATATGTTCTGATTTGCTCTGGGGAGGTCAACAAGTGCGGTTCCGGTACGATACGTTTAGTTAGGTTGCGCTCTGCTACGTTACGTTTGGTTAGGTTAGGACAGGGTGGATTTGACTTTTGTGTTATACACTGCCATTCGTTGGAATACCGCGCTCTCCATTTCTCTACTATACTGTGCTCGAATCTGGGGAGGCTAGCAATAACGGCCGTAGCACGATAAGTTGCGATAGTTTACGTTTGTTTATGATACGTTCGCCTGCTTTCGTTGAGCATGGCTTTGGCTTTTGTGGTTTACACTGCGATTCAGTAGATTTATGCGCGCCACTGTGCTCTATTATGTTCTACTTGGCTCTGGGGAGGACAGCAGTAGCGGTCACGGTTCGCTAGGTTTAGGTATTTGACGCTTGTTCAGATACAGTTGTATCAGGTTAGGTTTGGATACCTTTGAATTTTGTGCTGTACACAGTGATTCTATGGATTGCTGCGCTCTACTATCCTCTGATACGTTCTGCTCGGTCCTGGGATGCCAGCAATAGCGGTCGCGGTGTGCTAGGTTGTGTTATGTTAGGTTCCGTAATGTCACGATTGGTTAGGTTAGGATAGGATGGCTTCAACTTCTGTGCTATACACAGCCTTCCGATTGATTCCTGCCTTCTTCTATGCACTAATACGCTCTGCCTGGCCCTGGGGTCGCCAGAAATATCAGTCTCGGCTCGTTATGTTGAGCTAAACTACGTTTGGTTTGGTTAGGATGGGCCAGTATTGTTTAGGACAACTTCATCTTGATTGCCATACAACACAATGCGGAGAGTTCCTGCGCTCTACAGTGCTCAAGTATATTCTGCACGGCTGTGTGGAGACCAGCAATAGATTCCTCTGCATATCGGCTTGTGTTAGATTACGTCTGGCTCTGTTACGTTTGGCGAGGTTAACACAGGATTGTTTAGACTTTTGTACTACTGCTACTCTGTGGATTTCTGCGCTCCACTGTGGTCTAACGCCTTCTTCTTTGCTCTGGGGAGGCCAGCGATAATCATCTAGACACGTTAGGTTGAGTTAGGTTACGTTCGATTCGGTTATTGTCTAACGCCTTCTTCTTTGCTCTGGGGAGGCCAGCGATAATGGTCTAGACACGTTAGGTTGAGTTAGGTTACGTTCGATTCGGTTAGGTTGAGTTACGTACGGTCAGGATTGCTTTGACTTTCGTGCTTTACACAGTTAGTCGGTGGATTCCAGTGCTGCACTGTGTTCTCCTATATTCTGCTTGGCCCTGGGGAGGCCAGCAGTAGTGGTCGCGGCACGTTATGTTGAGTTGGTCTACGTCTGCTTAAGATAAGTTGGGTCAGGATGGTTTTGGGTATCTTTGACTTGAGTGCTATACACTGCTTTTCGGTGTATTTCTGTGATGCACTGAGCTCTACTGCATACTCTTTGGCTCCGGGAAGGTCAGCAGCAGTTGTTGCTGCACGATACGTTTTGCCGCTTCACGATTCGTTAGAGTAGGTTAGGTTAATTTCGGTAAGTTTAGCTTTGGCTTTCGTGATATAAACTGCTTTTCGATGTATTTCTGCGCGCTATTCTGCTCTACTATATACTACTTGCTCCTGCGAAGGCCAGGAATAGTGGTCGCGGCACGTTATGTAAAGTTATGCTCCGTTTGGTTGTGTTGGGTTAGGACAGTAGAGGTCAGCATATCTTCCACTTTTGTGCTTTCCAATGCTATGCTGTGGATTTCTGCCCTCTACTTTGCTCTAGTATGTACTGCTTGGCCCTGCGGATGCCAGGGATAGTGTCCTCGGCACGTTAGTTTGAGATATGCTACTATCGGCTGTGTTAAGCTCGGTTAGGTTAGGATAGCGTTGCTATGACTTTTGAGTTATACGCTGCGGCCACATGGATATCTGCGCTCCGCTCTACTCTCTTATATTCTGCTTGGCTCATGTGGGTCGGGAATGGTGGTCTCGGCATGTTAGGTTTAACTATGCTACGTTTGGTTTCGTTACGTTTGGCTAGGTTAGGGGAGGATAGCTTAGGCTTTTGTAGTATACACTGATATTCTGTGGATTTCTGCGTTCGACTGTGCTCTAATCTTTACTGCTCTGCTCTCGGGATGCTAACAATAATGGTCTCGGCACGTTATGTTGAGTTAGACTACGTTTGGTTGAATTAGGTTAGGACAGCTTAGGGTGGGATATCTTTGACTTTTGAGCAGTAAACTGGAATGCGGAGAATTCCTGCGCTCTACTATACTCTATTATATACTGCTTGTCGCCGCGGAGGCCGACAATAGTTGTCTCGACAAGTTATGTTGAATTAATGTACGTTTGGTTTTGTTACGATTTGCTAGGGAAGGATGTGGTAGCTTTGACTTTTGTGCTATACACAGCTCTTCGTTGGATTTCTGCGCTCTGCTGTCCTCTAATGTGCTCTGCCTGGCACTGGGGGGGGGGGGCATCAGTATTGGTCTCGTCGCGTAACGTTGTGTCGTTGTACCTTTGGTGAAACTGCGTTTGGTTATGTTAGGGAAGGATGGCTTTGAATTTCATGCTTTACACTTCTATCCGGAGTATTGCTGCCTCCCACTATGATCTAATAACTTCTGCTTGGCTCCGGGTAGGCAGGTAATAGAGCTCTCGGCACGGTAGGCTGTATTATGTTACGTTGGGGTATGTAAGGTTACGAGAAGTTCGGCCAGGGTACCTTTGACTATCGTATTATACGCGGCTATTCGGTTAACTCCTGCGCTCTACTGTGCTCTGCTATATTCTCCGTCGCACTGACCTGGCGAGCAGAAGAGGGCGCGGCAAGTTATGTTGAGTTATGCTGCGTTTGGTTGGGTTAAGTTAGTTTGGTATAGGTTCGGATATATTTGACATTTCTGCTTTACACTGCGAATCCATGGATTTCTTTGCCCACCCCTATGCTAAAATGCTCTACTCGGCTCTCGGGAGGCTGGCAGTAGAGGCACTGGCAAGTTAGTTTGTGTTATGTAACGTTTGGTTACGTTAGGTTTGATTAGGTTAGGGTACGATTGCTTTGACATTTGTGCTATGCATTACTGTTTGGACGCTTCCTGCGCTCTACGTTGCTCTAATGCGCTCTGCTTCGCTCTTGGGAGACAAGCAGTAGTGTTCTCGGCACGTTAGCTTGAGTTAGATTACGTTCGGCCATGTTCCGATTGTTTAGGTTACGATAGTGTAGCCTTGGCTTGTGTGTTATACAATGAAATTCTATGGACTTCTCAGATCTACACTTCTCTTATACTTGATGCTCTGGGGAGGCCAGCAACTGTTGCCTCGGCCGGTTAGGTTGAACTATGTTACGCTCGGCTTCGTTACGTTTGGTTATGTTAGGGTAGAACAGCATTGACGTTTTGGGTATACATTGCTAATCGCTGTACTTCTGCGACCTGCTGTGCTCTAATATTTCCTGTTTGGCTCTGGGCTTGCCAGGAATACTGGACTCGGCACGTTTGGTTTAGCTAAGTTTCCTTGGCCACGTTCCGTTTCGTTAGGTTTGGACAGGATAGCTTCTACTTCTGTGCTATACACTTCTATTCGGTGGATTTATGCGCTATGCTGAGCTCTAATGTTCCCTGCTTGGCTCTGGGGAGGCCGGCAATTGTAGTCTCAGAACGTTAGTTTGACTTATGTTACGTTCGGTTAGGTCAAATTATGCTAATTTCGGTTAGGATTACTTAGGCTTTATTACTATACACAGACACTCGTTGGATTTATGCGCTCTACGAAGCTTTACCGTACCCTGCTTGGCCCTAGCGAAGCCAGAAATAGTAGTTGCGTCACGTTATGTTGGGATAGGCAACGTTTGAGTAAGCTACCTTTGGTTGGGCTAGGTTCCGGTAGCTTTCACTTTTCTGTTATACACTGCGATTCAATGTATTTCGGCGCTGTCCTCTCCTCTAATCTGTACTGCATCGCTCCGCGTAGGGCAGCTATAGAAGTCTCGTCACGTTAGCTTGAGTTAGGCTACGTTTGGTCACGATATGTTTGGACATGTTAGGACAAAATAGCTTTGACTTTTGCGCTATGCACTGCCATTCTGTGGATTTCTGCAACCCACTGTTCTCTAACATTTTCTGCTTGGCTCTGTGGAGGCCAGTAATATTGGTCTCTGCACGTTAGGCTGAGTAAGGTTTCTCTTGGTTATGAGACGATTGGTTATGCTAGGATAGGGTGGCTTTGACTTTCGTGCTATGCACTGCGATTCGATGGAACCCTGCATTCTACTGTCATCTAGCGTATTCTTCCTGCCTGCGGGCAGGCCAGCTGTAATGGTATCGGCACGTTAGAATGAGTTATGTTTCGCTTGGTTACGTTACGCTTGGCTATGTTAGGACAGAATAGCTTTGACTTTTGTGCTATACACTGCTATTGTATATATTTCTGCGCCCTACTCTCCCCTAATATGTTCTGCATAGCTCTGCGGTGGGCAGAAATAGAGATCTCATCACGTTATGTTGAGGTATGTTTCGTATGGTTACATTACGTTTGGTTTTGTTTGGATAGGATATGTTTCCCTTGTGTGCTATTCACTGCTGTTCCCTAGATTTCTGCGCCCTACCGTGCGCTACTGTGTTCTGCTTGGTGCTGGGGAGGCCAGCGGCAGGGGTTTCTGCACGTTACGTTGAGCAATGCTACGTTTCGTTTGTTTAGGTTAGCTCAGGTAATGTTTGGATGTCTTTGACATTTGTGCTATACACTGCATTGTGGCGGATTTCTGCGCACTCCTGTTCACTAATATTTTTTGTTCGGGTCTGGGGAGGCCAGCAGTAGTGTCCTCAGCACGTTACGTTGAGTTAGGCTACGTTTGGATAGGTTATGTTAGTTTGGGTTATGTTCGGATAGCTTTGACATCTCCGCTATACACTGCGATTCTATGTATTTCTGTTCGCTGGTCCCCTCTAATATATTCTGCTTGACTCTGGGGAGGCCTGCAATAGTGGTCGCATCACGTTAGGTATAGCTAGATTACGTTTGGTCATATTACGATTGGATAGGTTAGGATAGGTCAGCTTTGACTTTTATGGTGTAGACTATTATTCCTTGGATTTCTGCGCCTCAGTGTGCCCTTGTATGTTCTGCTTGTCCATGGGGAGGCCAGCATCAGTGTTCTCGACACGGTAGCTTGAGCTCGGTTAAGTTCGGTTATGTTGCGTCTGGTCGGGTGAGGATAGGATAGCTTCGACTCTCGTGCTATACAGTATTATACGATGTTTCTCTGCGCTCTGCTTTGCTGTATAATATTCTGCTTAGCCCCGCGTAGGACAGCAATTGTGGTCGCGGCACGTTATTTTGTGTTAGGTTACGTTTGGTGATGTTAAGGTTGCTTACGTTAGGATATCATAGCTTCTTCTTCTGTGCTGTAGACTGCTGTTCGGTGGATATCTGCGCCCCGCTGTACCCTAGTATGTTCTGCTTTGCTCTGGGGAGCCCAGCGTTAGTGGTCTCGGCACCTTGTGTTGAAATAGTCTACGTTTGGTTGGTTTAGATTACTTCAGGTAGGGATATGATATTTTTGACTTTTTTGCTATACACTGCAATGCTGCGCATTTCTGCCCTCCACTGGCCTGTATTTTATTCCGCTTGCCTCTGGGAGGACAGCAATATTGGTCTCGTCACTTTATGTTGAGTTGCGCTACGTTGGAACAGGTTATGTGAGGATATGTTCTGTTAGTTTACGTTTGACATTTGTGCTCTTCACTGCAATGCGGTGAATTCCTGCGCTATGCAGTATTCTAGTATTATCTGCTTGGCTCTAGAGAGGGCAGCATTATTGGTCTCGGCCCGTTAGGATGAGTTAGGATATGTTCGGTTACCTAAGTTTGGGATAAGGTCGATAACGGCAGCTCCGACATTCGTGTTATACACTGATGTTCGGTGGGATTCTGCTCTCGACTGCGATCTACAACATTCTGCTCGGCCCTGGGGAGGCCAGAAATAGCGGCCGCGGCACGTTGTGTTGAGGTAGGATACGTTTGGTTAGGTTACGTTAGCTTGGGTTTGGTCTGGATAGGTGCGACTTTTGTGCTATACGCTGCGTTTCTGTGGACTTCTGGGTTTTCCTCTGGTAAGTTCTTATGGACGCTGTGGAGGCCAGCAATGGAGCTCCAGGTACGCTTGGCTGAGTTATGTTACGTTCGGCTACGTGAAGGCTTGGTATATTGGTATAGGATAGCTTTGACTCTTGTGCTATACATTGCTATCCGGTGGACATCTGCGCTTCAGTGTGCTCTAGCATGTCCTGCCTGCCTCTGGGGCTGCCAGCAATAGTTGCCTCAGCACTTTAGGTTGAGTTATGCCCAGTTTGGTTATGTTAGGTTCGGTCAGGTTATGCTAGGGTATCTACGGCTTCCGTGCTATTCACTGCAATGCGGTAGATTTCTACGCAATACTGTGCTCCCGTATGTTCTGCTTGTCTGTGGTATGCCAGCAACAGCGGTCCCGTCCTGCTAGGCTGAGTAAGGATCCGTTTGCGTGTGTTACGTATGGCTAGGTTAGGACATGCTACTCCGGCATTTGTGCTGTACACCGCTAATCGATTGATTTCAGCGCTCTAATGTGCTCTAATATGCCCTGCTTGGCCCTGTGGCGGCCTGCAATAGTTGTCTCTGCACGTTAGGTTGAGCTATGCTACGTTCAGGTATGTTACGTCTGGTGAACTTATGATATGATTGCACAGTCTTTTGTGCTATACACTGCTATCCGCGTGTTTCTGCGCTCTACTGTGTACTAATATTTCCTGCTTTGCCCGGTGGAGGACAGCGACAGTGATCTCGGAAAGTTAGGTTGAGTAATGTTACGTTTGGTTAGGTTATGTTTTGTCAAGCTCGCTAATGTTTTCATTGACTTTCCTCCTATGCAACGCTATCCGGAGGGTTTCTCCACTCGACTACGCTCTATTAGGTTCTGCTTGGCTCTGGGATGGGCAGCAACCGCGTTCGCGTCGTGTTGGTTCGGACTATGCTCCGTTTGGTTGTGTTACGTCTGGGCGGTTTGGACAGGATGGTTCAGCCTTTTGAACTATGCAATAATATACGCGGATTTCGGCGCTCTACTGTTTTCCAATATGTTCTCATTGTCTCTGGTGAGGCCAGCGATAGTGATCTCGGTACGTTAGGTTGAGTTAGTTTACGTTTGTGTAGGGTGGGTTAGGACAGGTTAGGTTACTACATCGCCGACTTTTGCGCTGTTCGCTCCAATGTTTCTCATTGTCTCTGGTGAGGCCAGCGATAGTGATCTCGGTACGTTAGGTTGAGTTAGTTTACGCTTGTGTAGGGTGGGTTAGGACAGGTTAGGTTACTACACCGCCGACTTTTGCGCTGTTCGCTCCAATGCGGTGTGTTCCTGCGCACTGCTTTGCGCTAGTACATTCTGCTTGTATCTGTGAGAAACAGCAATGGTGGCCTCGTCTTCTTAGAATGGTTTATGTTTCGTTTGGTAAGGTTAGGTTTTTTCAAGCACGGTCTGGTTATTTCTGACTTTCGTGCTGTACGATTCTATACGGAGTATTCCTGCGCTCGAATGTTCTCTACTATTCCATGGTTGGTCCTGTGAAGGCCAGCAATAGCGGTGGCTGCTCGTTACGTTTTGTTAGACTACGCTCGATTAGGTTTTGTTAGAATAAGTTTGGTTAGGATGACTTCGAATTTCGTGCTATACACTATTATCCGGCGAATTCCTGTGATCTACTGTGCTCTGCTATATTCTGCTTCGCTCTGCGGAAACCGGCCGCATTGGCCGCGGCACGCACATTTGAGTTATGCTACGTTTGGTTAGGTTAGGTTTGGTCAGGTTTTGTTAGGGCATCTTCGACCTTTGTGCCATTCGCTGCAATACGGTGTGCCACTGCGCACTGCTGTGCTCTACTATAGGCTGCTCGACTGTTGCGAGGCTAGCAATAGTAGACGCGGCACATTGGGGTGCGTTAGTTTACGATTTGTTAGTATAGGTTAGGCATCGTTTGGCGAGTGTAGCTTCTACTTCCGTGCTATACACTATTATTCTATGCATTTCTGTGCTCTGCTGTGCTCTACTACGTACTGCATGGCTCTGAACGGGACAGGTGCAGTGATCGCGGCACATTGCGTTGAGCTAGGCTATGTTTGGGTACGTCACGTTTGGCTCGGTTAGGATAGGCTACTACGACTATTATGCTTTACATTGCTCTTCGGCAGATTTCTGCGCTCTGGGGTGCTCTAGTATGCTCTACCTTGCTCCGGGATGTCTAGGAGTAGTGGTCTCGGCACGCTGGGTTAAGTTAGGCTGCGTTTCGTTAGGTTAGGTTTGGAAGGTTCGGTTAGGATTTCTTTGTGGCTTGTGCTATACACTGATGTCTTGTGGATTCCTGAGTTACGCGTTGCTCTACTATAACCAGCTCGACTCTGTGGCGGCGGGCAATAGAGGCCGTGGCACATCAGGTATAGTTAGGTATCGTTTGGCTAGGTTAGGTAAGGCTAAGTTAGGTAGGATAGCTATGTCCTTGGTGCTATACGCTATTATCAGGTGGACTTCTGTGATCTACTGCGCCCTACAACATTCTGTTTGGCTCTGGGGAGGCCAGGAGCCGCATTTGTGGCACGACATGTTGAGATATGGTACGTTCTGTTCGGTTAGGTTAGATCAGGTTAAGTTACGAAATCTATGGCTTTTGTGCTGTCTACTGCAATGCAGTTGACTTCTGCTTACTACTCTGCTCTAGCACATTCTGCTTGTCTCCGTGGAGGCCAGCAATAGCGGTCTCGACGTGTTAGGTTGATCTGGGCTGCGTTTGGGTATGTCACGTTTGGCTACGTTACGACAGGCTACTCTGTCTTTCGTCATTTACACAGGCGTTCGGTGGATTTCTGCGCTCTAATGTGCTCCAATATGCTCCGCATGGCATTGGAAGTCCAGCAACAGCGGCCGCGGCAGGTTACGTCGGGGTAGGCTACGTTTGATCAGGTTAGGGTAGCTTGGGTTAAGTTTGGGTAGTTGCTACTTTTGTGCCATATACTGCGATCCTATGGACTTCTGCGCCCTACTGTCCTCTAGTAAGTTCTGCTCGGCTCTGGGAAGACCAGCAATGGTGGTCGGGGTACGTTAGGTTGAGTTACGTTACGTTTGGTTACGTTACGATTGGATATATTAGGACAGTGTAGCTTCGATTTTAGTGCTACACACCTCTATTTGGTCGGCCTCTGCGCTCGAGTGTGCTATAGTATGCTCTGCTTGGCTCTGGAGTGGCCAGCAATAGTTGTCTCGGTTATTCAGCTAGAGAGATGCTACGTTCTGGTATGTTACGCTTGGTGATGTTAGGATATGGTAGTTCAGTCTTTTGTGTTATACACTGCTATACGCGGATTTCTGCGCTCAACTCCTTTCTAATATCTTCTTCTTGGCTCTGGGGTGCCCAGCGATAGTGTTACCGGCATGTTAGGATGAGTTATGTTACGATTGGATAGGTTAGGTTAGGGTACGTTTGACCAGTTTAGCTACTGCTTTAGTGCTATTCACTGTTGTTCGGTGTATTTATGTGATCTACTGTGCTCTACTATATTCTTCTTGGCTCTGTGGAGTCCAGGAGCAGTGGCCACGGCACATTGCTTTGAGCTACGCTACGCTCGGTTAGGTTACGCTATGTCAGGATAGGTTAGGCTATCTTCGACTTTTGTGCTATTCACTGCAATGCGGTTGACTTCTGCGCTCCGCGGTGCACCCGTGCACTCTGCTTGTCTATGTGGTGGACAGCAATAGTGATCACGTCACGCCATGTTTGGTTACACAAGGTTTGGATGGGTTAGGTAGCGTCAGGGTAGGACTGTGTACGCTTGACTCTTGTGCTATACACTGCAGTGCGGTGTGTTTCTGCGCCCCGCTGTGCGCTAGTGTATTCTGCTTGGATCTGGTGATGCCAGCTATAGTGGTCTCGGCACGTTATGTTGGGCTTAGCTACGTTCGCTTGTGTTCCGTTTGGTTAGGTTGGGTTAGAACAGCTTAGCCTTTTGCGCCATACCCTGCTGGTCAACTGATTTCTGCGCTCTACTGTGCTCTAGTATGTTCTGCTCCGCACTGGGGTGGCCAGTAATTGCAGTCTCGGCACGCTAGGTTGTGTTAGGTTACGGATCGTTTTGTCAGGTTCGGGAGGTTTGGTTAGGATTTCATTGACTTCTGTGCTGTACACTGCTATACGGAGGACCTCCGCGCTCCACGTTGTTCTACATCTCGTCGCTCTACTCTGGGGATACGACAAATAGGGCCGTGGCGCCTGAGATTTCGTTAGGTTACGCTTTACTAGGCTATGTGGGTTTACGTTTGGTCAGAATGCCTTCGACTTTCGTGCTATACACTGTTATCCGTTGGGTTCCTCTGACCAACTGTGCTCTACGATACTCATCCTGGCTCGGGGGAGTCCGGCACCAGAGCTCGCGGCACGCCCCGTTGAGTTACGCTACGTTTGGTTATGTTAGGTGATGTCAGGTTATGGCAGGATGTATTTGACTTATGTGCTATACTCTGCAGTGCGGTGAATTTCTGCGCTCCGCGGTGCTGTAGTGTATTCTGTTTGGCCCTGGGGAGGCCAGCAATAGTGCTGTCGGCACGATAGGTTTAGCTACGCTACGATCGGTTATGTTTGGTTTGGGGAGGTTAGGATAGGATAGTCCAGACTTTTGTGCCATATACAGCTATCCGCGGATTTTTGCACCTGTGCTACTGTGTTCTAATATCTTCTGCTTGTCTCTAGGGAGGCAAGCAATAGTGTTCTCGGCTTGATAGGTTATGTCATGTTACGTTTAATTTGGTTGGCTTCGGATAAATTCGGTCAGGACGTCTTTGTCTTTGGTCATATACACTGCTATTCGCAGGCTTCTTGCGCTCTGCTTGTCTTTACTACAATCTGCCTGGCAGTAGCCGCGGCAAGTTATGTTCAGGCAGGCTACGTTTGGGTGAGGTATGTTTTCCTGCGGTATGCTTCTATAACTATAACTTTTGTGCTGTACATTGCGATTCTATGGATTTTTGCGCTCTACTGTCCTCTAACATGTTCTTCTCGACCCTGGGGATGCCAGCAGTAGAGGTCGAGGTTCGTCAGGTTGAGTTACGCTATGTTTGGTCATGAGGGGTTTGGGTATGTAAGGTTACGATAGCCTTGACTTCTGTGATGTACACTGCTATTCGTAGGATTTTTGCGCTCTAGTGTGCTCTAGTATATTCTGCTCGGCTCTAGGGCGGCCAAAAGTAGCGGTCTCGTCACGTTGTGTTGAGTTGGGCTACGATTGGTTAGGATAGGTTAGTTCAGGTATGGTTCATATATATTTGACTTTTTCGCCATGGACTGCAATGCGGTGGATTCCTGCGTTCTGCTGTGCCCTAGTATATTCTGTGCCCCAGTATATTCTGTTTCATATTTTACATTCAGTGCTTTACATTTCTGCACTCCACTGTGCTCTAGTATATACTGCTTGGCACTAGGGAGACCAGAAATGGTGGTCGCGGGACTTTATGCTGAGATAGGATACGTCTGGCTTCTTTACGCTTGGCTATGTTAGGTTCGCATTGCTATGACTTTTGCGAAATACAGTGAAATGCGGCGGATTTCTGCGCTGTGCACAACTCAAGTATTTTCTGCTTGGCTCCCTGGAGGCCAGCAATAGAGGTCTCGGCGCGTTGGGTTGAGTAAAATTACGTATGTTTATGTTACGTTTATTTATTTATTATGTTACGTTATGTTTGGCTAGGATAAGACACCATAGCCTTGACTTTGTGCTATACACTGCTATTCGGTGGATTTCTGCTTTCTACTGTATTCTAGTATATTCTGCTTGCCGTTGCCGAAGCCAGCAGTAGTGGTCTTCGCACGTTAGGTTCAACGAGGTTATATTCGGCCACTATAGGGTCGGTTGTGTTCGGTAAACATAGTTTCGACTTTTGTGCTATACACTGCTATTCCGTGGATTTCTGCGCTCTGATATGTTCTAACATGACTTGCTTGGCTCCGAGGGGCCATTAATATAGGTTGCGGCATGGTCGGTTGTGTTCGGTAAACATAGTTTCGACTTTTGTGCTATACACTGCTATTCCGTGGATTTATGCGCTCTACTCTGCTCTAATGTGTTCTGTTTCGTTCGGGGGAGGCCGGAAATAGTGGTCGCATCACGTATGTTTGAATTATGTTACGATTGGTTTGGTTAGGATAGGACAAGCTTGGTTAGATTGGCTTCGACGTTTGTGATACACACTGCTATTCGGTGGAATCCTGTGCACTACTGCGCTCTAATTTGCCATACTTGGCATCGGATAGATCAGCAACTGTGGTCTCGGCACGTTAGAATGTGGTATGTTGCGTTCGGTTATGTTACTATTGGATAAATTAGGAAAGTGTATCTATATCTTTTGTGCTATAGACTGATATTCGGGGACCTTCGGCGCTGTACTGTGCTCTAATATGTCCTGCTTGTATCTGTGGATGACAGAAATATTGTCCGTGGCACGATAGGTTGAGTTATGCTACGTTCGGTTAGGTTAGGATACGATAGGATTGGTTGGGATGTCTTTGCCTTTTGCGCTATACACTGCTATTCGCTGTATTTCTGCGCTCTACTGTGCACCAATATTTTCTGCTTGGCTCTGGTTATGCCAGCAAAAGAGGTCTCGGCTTGATAGGTTTATCTATTCTACGTTTCGTTATGTTAGCTTTGGTCTGGTATGTTCGGGATGACTTAGAGTTTTGTGCTATATATTTCTGTTCGGGGTATATCTGCGCTCTACTGTGAGCTAACGTTTTCTGCTTGGCCGATGGGAGGCCAGATATAATGGACGCGGCACGTTAGTCTGTGTTATGTTGCGTATGTTTACGTTACGTTTGGTTCGGTTATGGGGGGGGGGGGTAGCTTTGACTTTTGCGCTGTACACTGCCATTCGGTGGATTCCACCGCTCTACTCTGGTGTAATATAACCTGCTTCTCCCTGAGAGGCCAGAAATAATGTCCATGGCACTATAGGTTGAGTTATGCTACGTTCGGTTATGTTAGGATATGGTGCGTTCGGTCGCGATGTCTTTGCCTTTTGCGCTATACACTGCTATTCGTTGCTTTTCTGCGCTCTGCTGTGCACTAACATTTTCTGCTTGGCTCTGGTTATCCCAGCAATGGTGGTCTCGCCTCTATAGGTTCAGTTATTCTACGCTTCGTTATGTTAGGCTTGGTCTGGTATGGCTGGTGTGACTTAGAATTTTGTGCTATACAATGCTGTTCGGTGTACATCTGCGCTCCACTGTTAGCTGACATTCTCTGCTGGGCGGTTGGGAGGCCAGAGAAAATGGCCGCGGCACGTTAGGCTGAGTTATGTTGCGTATGTTTACGTTACGTTTGGTTCGGTTAGGGGGGCATAGCTTTGACTTTTGTGCTGTACGATGCTATTCCGTGGATTTCTCCTCTGTACTCTGCTCTAATTTAACCTGCTTTTCTATGGGAGGCTCGATATAGTTGGCGTGGCAAGTAAGGTATGGTTATGTTACGTTCGTCTTGGCTATGCTGGAATGCGTTAAGCTCGTATAGCTTTGACCTTTCTGCTGCACACAGCCATTCCATTGACTTCTGTGCTCCACTCTCCTCTAACATGCGCTGCTTGGCGACGGGGATGCCAGAAGTAGTGCTGTAGGCACGATAGGTTGAGTTATATTACGTTTGGTTTGGTTAGATGTGGCCAAGTTAGGACGGGGTAGCTATGACTTTTGTGCTGAACGCTGCTATGCAGTGGATTTCTGCGTTCTACTGCGCTCTAATGTACTCTGCCTGGCTTTGGAGAAACAACAATAGCGGCCTCGGCACGTTACTTTGGGATAGGTTACGCGCGGTTATGTCACGATAGGATATGTTAGGATAGTGTAGCTCCAACTATTGTGCTTTACACTGCTATTCGGTGGGCTTCTGCGCCCTGCTGTGCTCTAATGTGTTCCGCTTGTCTCTAGGGAGTCCAGTAATAATGTTTGGGGCCCAATACTTTGAGTTAGGTATCGTTAGGTTATGTTATAATAGTTTGGGTTAGGTTTGGATTGCTTTGACTTTCGTGGTATTAACTGCCTTTCGGTGGACTTCTGCGCTGTACTGCGCTCTAGTACGTTCTGCTTGGCTCGCGGGAGGCAAGCAATAGTGGCCTGGGCGCGGTAGGTTGCGTTAAACTGCGTTCGGAACTGTTACGTTCGGCGATGTCAGGAAATGGTATATTCGGCTATTGTGCTATGCACTGCGATTCTTTAGCCTTTTGCACTCTACTCTCTTCTATTATTTTCTGCCTGGCTCTGACGGGTGCAGCAATAGTGGTCTCGGCACGTTGGGTTGAGTTAGGTTACGCTATGCTCGGCTAGGTTGGGATAGGTTTGGCTCGGGTAGCTGTGACTTCTGTTCTATACACTGCTATTCGTTTGATGTCTTTGCACTGAATTGCACTACTAGCACCTGCTTGCCTCTGGGGATGCCAGTAAAGGCGGCCCTGGCACAGTTGGTTGACTTATGTTACGTTAGGTTAGGTTATGTTAGGTTAATTTTGGATGGGATGGCTTTGTCTTATGTGCTACACACTGCTATTCGGTGTCTTTCCGCGACCTCCTGTGCTCTGGTATATTCTGCTTCGTTATGGGGAGGCCAGCTGTATTGGTTTCAGCATGTCAGTCTGAGTTATGTTGCGTTTGGTTATGCTACGATTGGTTAGGTTAGTGTACCATAGCTTAGACTTTTGTGTCATACTCTGCTATTCGGAGGCCTTCTGCGCTTTGCATTGCTCCAATGCGCTCTTCCAGGCTCCAGGGATGAAAGCAATAGTAGTCTCGCCACGTTAGTTTGGGTTATGCTACGTATGGTTATGTTACGTATGTTTGGGGTTGGTCTGGATAGCTTTGTCTTTCGTGTTGTACACTCTTATTCGGTGTAATTCTGCGCTTTGCTGTCCTCTATTATACTCTTCACGAATCTCGCGAGGCCAGCAATTGTGATCGCGGCGCATCACCTTGGGTTTTGTAACGTTCGGTCATGTTACAAATTGCTAGGTTAGGAGAGGATGTCTTTAACTTTTGTGCTTATACTCTGCTGCTCGGAGGATTTCTGTGCTCCACTGTGCTCTAATATGTACTGCTTCGCTCAGGGGCGGGAAGGAATAATGATGTAGGCTCGTTAGTTTGAGATAGGTTCGTTTGCTTGAGTCTCGTTTGGTTAGGTTAGGACAGGGTAACCATGTCTTTTTGCCATACACTGCTATTTGTTGGATTTGTGCGCTCTTCTTGTCTCTACTATACTCTGCTTGACGTTGGGGAGGACAGCAATAGTGACCGCGGCCCGCTTTGTTGAGTTACGCTACGTTTACTTATGTTAGGTTAGGCTGCGTTCTGCTAGTGTAAGTTCGACTCTTGTGCTATACACTGTTATTCGGTGGATTCCTGTGATGTACTTTGCTCTACTATATTCTCCTTGGATCTGGGAAGGCCATCAATAGCGGTAATTATGTTGGGTTAGGCTACGTTGAGGTATGTTATATTGTGCCAGATTAGGTCAGGGTATCCTCGATCTTTGCGCTATACACTCCTATTCGGTGGATTTCTGCTCTCCACATAGCTCTACTACACTCTGCTCGACTCTGGGGAGGCGAGCAATAGCGGCCGCCGTACTATAGGTTGGGTCAAGTCGCGTTGCTTTACGTTAGGTTAGGTTATGTAGGGCTGGGTAAGCTTTGACTTTCCTGCTAGACCCTGTTATTCGTTGGATTCCTGTGATCCTATGTGCTCTACTGCATCCTGCTTGGTGATGGGAAGGCCAGGAGCAGGGTCCGCGGCGCGTTATGTAGAGTGATGCTACATATGGTTAGGCTAGGTTACGTGGGGGTATCTCCGACTTTTGTGCTATTCACTACAATGCGGTGGATTTCTGCGCGCAGCTGCTCCCTTGTTCATCCGGCTTGTCTCTGTGGAGCCCAGCAATGGTGGTCTCGTCCTCATAGGTTGAGTTATGATACGTTTGAGTATGTCAGGATAGGTAACTCTGACCTTGGTGCTATACACTGCTGCCCGGTGTATTTCTACGCTCTAATGAGCCCTAGTATGCTCTGTCTGGCTCTACAAAGGCCATCAATAGCGGCCGCGACACGTTGCATTGAGTTATGCTACGTTCGGTTAGGTTAGCTTATGCCAGGTTAGGTTGGGATATCCTCGACTTTTGTGCTACTCACTGCTCTTCGGTGCTTTCCTGGGCACTACGTTGCTCTGCTATAGTCTGCTCGACTATGGGGAGGCCAGCAATAGTGGTCGGGGTGCGTTAGTTTGAGCTATGTTACATCTGGTTGTGTTAAGTTTGGATATATTAGGCTATGATGTCTTTGACTTTTGTGCTATACCCTGCTATTCGTTGGACTTCTGAACTCCAGCGTGCTCTAATATGTTCTGCTTGGCTCTGGGGTGACCAGCAGTTGCGACCCCGTCGTGTTAGGATGGGTTATGCTCCGTCTGGGTGTGTTAAGTTTTGCTAGGTTATGATATGCTAATTTGAATTCTGCGACATAAACTGCTATTCGGAGGTTTTCTGAGCATTTATGTGCTCTGATATGCTCTGCCTGGATCTGTGGTGGCCAGTAGCAGTGGTCTCAGCTCGATAGGTTGTGTTAGGCATCGTGACGTTGGGTTAGGTTTGGTAGGTTTGGTTCGGAATTCTTTGACTCTTGTGCTGTAAACTGCTATTCGGTGCATTTCCGCCCTCTACAGTGCTCTACAATACTCCGGTCGACCCGGGGAGGTGAGCAGTTGTGGTCGTGGCACATTAGTTTGAGTATAGCTAAGTTTTCTCATGTTACGTTTGGAGACGATAGGACAGGATAGCTTAGACTCTTGTGGCATACGCTGCTGGTCGGTGGATTTCTGTGCTCTACTGTGCTCTAATATGTTCTGCATGTCTCTGGGGCGGCCTTTAATAGATGTTAGTTAGTTACTTGGAGTTACGTTGCGTTTCGTTGGGTTAGGTTAGGAAGGTTTGGTTGGAGCTTCTACGACCTTTGTGCTGTACACTGCTATTCGGAGGTTCTCCGCGCTCTACATTTCCCCACCACCCCCGCCCAACTCTGTGGAGGCGAGCCATAGTGGTCGCGGTACGTTACGTTGAATTATGTTAAGTTTGGTTGGGTTAGGTTGGGTTAAGTTTGGTTCGGGTAGCTTCGACTTTCGTGTTATACACAGCTATTCAGTGGATTTCTGTGATCTACTGTGCTCCACTACTTTCTGCTTGGCTACGGGGAGGCCAGGGGCAGTGGGGTTGGCACGTGATATTGAGCTGTGATGCGTTTGGTTAGGTTAGGTTGGGACAGGTCAGGTTGGAATATCTTCCACTTTTGTGCTGTACAACGCTATTCGTTGGATTCTTGCGTTCTACGATGCTCTACAACACTCTTCTCGACACTAGGGTGCCGTGCAATAGCGGTCGCGGTACGGTACGTTGGGTTATGCTACGTTTGGTCAGGATAGGTTGGGTCATGTTATGCAACGTTGTCCACGGCTTCTGCGCTATTTACTGCAGTGCTGTAGATTTCTACTCTCTACTGTGCCCCAGTACATTCTGCTTGTCTCCGTGGAGGCGAGCAATGTCGTTCTCGTCGTGTTAGGTTTGGTTAGGCTCCATTCGGATGCGTTATGTTTAGCTATGCTGGGACAGGTTACTTTGATTTTTGTGCTATGCGCTACTATCCCGAGGATTTCTGCGCTCTAGTCAGCTGTAACATGCTCTGCTTGGCTCTGCGAAGGTCAGCAATAGTGGTCTCTGCATGAAACGTTCAGATGAGCTACGTACGTTTATGTTGCGCATGGTTTGGTTAGGACACGATAGCCTTGACCTTTGCGCTAAACGCAGCTATTCGGTGGATTTGTGCTTGCTATTGTGCTGTAATACTTTCCGACAGGCTCTGGCAAGTCCAGCAATATTGGCCTCGTCACTCTATGTTGTGTTACACTACGCTTCGGTAGATTAGGTTAGGTCAGCTTAGGTCAGGATGTGTTCGACTTTTGTGCTATATACTGCAGTGCGTTGGTTTTCTGCGCTCTGGTGTGCTTTAGTATATTATCCTTGGATCTGGCGAGGCCTGCAATGTCTGTCTCTGCGCGTTGGGTTGAGTTATGCTGCGTTTGGTGAGGTTAGGACTGGATAGCTCAGACTTTTGTGCTATACACTGCTATCCGCGGATTTTTGCACTCTACTGTGCTCTAGTATTTTCTGCTTGGCCCTGGGAAGGCTAGCGGTGGCGGTCTCTGTACGTTATGTTGAGTACAGCTACGTTTGTTTGTGTTACGGTTGGTTAGGTAAAGGTGGAATAGTTTAGACTTTTGTGTCACGCGCTGCTTGTCGGTGGATTTCTGCGCTCTACGTTGCTCTACTGCACTCTACTCGGCTTTGGGGAGGCGAGCAATTGCGGTCACTGCACGTTATGTTCAGCTACGATACGTTTGGTTAGTTTATGTTTACATGGGTCAGGTTCGGATGGCTATGACTTTTGTGCTATACGCTGCTGTTCTCTGGATTTCTGCGCTCCACTGCCCTCTAATATGTTCTGCTTGGCTCTGGGGAGGTCAGGAGCTTTGGTCGCGGCACGTCATGTTGAGTTACTCTGCCTTTCGTTATGTTGGATTAGGTAAGCTTTGGTTAGGGTCTCTACGGCTTTCGTGCTCTTGACTGCAATGCGGTGGATTTCAGCGCTCTGCTGTGCCCTAGTGCATTCTGCACGCCATCGTGGAGACGAGTAAGTATGGTCCCGTCATGTTAGCTTGAGTTCTGTTACGTCTGCTGTGTTACGTTTAGCTAGGTTCTGATAGGCTACCATCGCTTTTGCACTATCCACTGCTATTCGGTGGGCTTCTGCGCCCTAATATGCTCTAATATGCTCTGCTTGGCTCTGCGAATGCTACCAATAGCGGCCGTGGCAGTTTACGTATAGCTACGCAACGTATGGCTATGTTTGGCCATGCAAGGTTAGGTTAGGGGATCCTCGTCTTTTGTGCTATACACTGCATTTCGGAGGATTTCTGCCGTCTACATTGCTATACTATACCCTGCGCGACACTGTGGAGGCGAAAGAAAGCGGCTGCGGCACCCTAGATTCAGATGGGTTACGTCTGGTAGGGTTAGGTTATGCTACGATTGGTCAGGGAAACTATGACTTTGACTTCCATTATGCTCACTGGTATTCGGTGGATTCCTGCGCTCTAATGTGCTCTCGTGTGCCTGCCTGTATCAGGGAATGCCAGCACAATTGGTCTCGTCGCGATATACTTATATACACTACGCTTGGTATGTAAGGTAAGGTCAAATTTTAACCGGGTATATTTGACTTTTGCGCTATACATTGCAATACGGTGGACTTCCGCGCTCTAATGTGCTCTATTGTGACCTGCGTGGCCCTGGGGATGCCAAGCATAATGGTCTCGTCACGTTATGTTTATATACACTACATTTGCATAGGTAAGGTAATGTCAGCTTATGTCAGGATATGATTGATTTTTGTGCTGTGCACTGCATTGCGATGGATATACGCGCTCTGCTCTGCTCTAGTATATTCCGCTTCGTCCTGGGGAGGCAAGGAGTAGTGGTCTCGGCGCGTTAGTCTCAATTAGGCTACGCTTTGCATGTGTCATGTTTGGGTACGTTAGGACTGTGTATATTAGACTTTCGAGCCATTCACTGCATTGCGGTGGATTTCTGCACTATACTCTGCTTTGGAGCATTCATTTTGTCTCTGTGGAGGCGAGCAATGGTGGTCTCGTCGAGTTAGTTTGAATCATGTCACGTTTGAACACGTCTCGTTTGGCTACGTTAGGATGGGCTACATTGACTTCTGTGTTTACTCTGCCATTCGGTGGATTTCAATGATCCGCTGTGCTCTCCTACATTCTGCTTCGCTCAAGGGAGGCCAGGAGTACTATTCAATGCATGTTATGTTGAGCTATGCTGCGTTCGGTTTGGTTACGTTTGGCCAGGTTGGGACATGATATCTTAGACTTTCGTGCTATACATTGCTTTTCGGGGGATTCCTGCGCTCGGCTGTTCTCTACTATATTCTGCTTCGCACTGCGGAGTCCAGCAATCACGTTACGTTCTGCTGGGCTACGTTTGATTAGGATATGCTAGGTAAAGTTTGGTCAGCATAGCATTGACTTTCGTGCTGTACACTGTTATACGGTGGGTTTCTGTGAGTTACCGCGGTCTGCTTCAACCTACCTGGGTCGGGGAAGGCCAGGAGTAGTGGTCGCTGGGCGTTACGTTGGGTCATGGTACGTTTTGTTAGGTTAGGTTGGATCACGTTATGTTACGATATCTACGGCTTTTGTGCTATTCACTGCAATGCGGTAGATTTCTGCACAGCATTGTGCTCTGGTACATTCTGCTTGTATGTGTGGGAGCCAGCAATAGTGGTTTCGCCATGTTAGATTTGCTTGTGTTACGTTTGTATATGTTACGTTTGGCTTGGTTAGAATACGCTACTTCGACTTTCGAGCTATCCACTGCTAGTGCACGGATATCTACGATCTAGTGTGCTCTAATATGCTCTGCTTGGCACAAGCCAGTCCAGCAATATTGGTCTCGGCACGTTGGGCTGAGTTACGCTACGATTCGTTAGGTTAGGTTAGGTTAAGTATTGTTAGGGTAGCTTTGACTTTCGTGCTCTACACTGTTATTCGGTGTATTCCTGTGATCTACTGTGATCTACTACATTCAGCTTGTCTCTGGAAGGGACATCAATTGTGGTCTCGGCACGTTATGTGGAGACAGGTTAATTCCGGTTAAGTTGGGTTGGGCTAAGTTTTGCTATGGCAGGTGTAACTTTTGCCCTGTACACTGCTATTCGCTGTACCTCTTCGCCCTACAGTCCTGCTGCTCTTGCAAGCCCTAGTTTGCTCTGGGGGGCAGCAATATTGGTCTCGGCACGTTAGGTTGCGTTATGCTATGTTTGGCTATGTTCCGTTGGTTTGGTCTATGTTTGGGTACCTTAGACCTTTCTGGTGTACACTGCGATTCTATGGATTTCTGCGCCCTACTCTACACTAATGTGCTGTCCTTGCCTCTGTGGAGGCCAGCAATAGCGGTCGCGGTACGATAGGTTTAGTTAGATTACGTTCCGTTATGTTACGATTGGTCAAATTAGGAGAGGGCAACTTTGACTTTAGTGGTGTAAACTGCTATTAGGAGGATTTCCGCGCCCTACTGTGCTCTAATATTTTCAGCTTGACTCCGGAAAGTCCAGCAATATTGGCCTTGGCACGTTATGCCGAGTCAGGTTACGTTCGGTTAGGTTGGGCTAGGCTAAGTTTAGTTAGGGTATCTGCACCTTCTGTGCCGTACACGGCTATTCGGTGCACTTCTGCGCTCTACTCTGCTCTAGTATGTCCTGCTGGACGCTGAGGAGGGCAGCAATATCCGTCTCGGCACATTAGGTTGTGTTAGACTATGTTTGATTATGTTCTGTTGGATTGAGTTAGGCTTGGGTAGCTTTGAATTTTCTGACATACAATGCGATCATATGGAATTTTGCGTTCCACTCTCCACTGCTGCCTTCTGCTTGGCTGTGGGGAGGACAGCAGTAGTGTTCGCTGCACGTTAGGTTGATATGGATTTCATTTGTTAGATTAGGAGGGGGTAGCTTTGTTTTTCGTGCAACAGCATGCTATTAGGTGAATTCCTCCGCCCTACGGTGATCTAATATTTTCATCCGGGTGCTGGGAAAGCCAGCAATGGCGATCTCGTAGCGATATGCTGATTTAATTTACTTTCGGATAGGCCGGGTTGGGCTATTTGTGGTAAAGATTAATTTAACCTTTGTGCTGTACACAGCTGTTCGGAGGATTTCTGCTCTCTACTGTGCCGTAGTACGTCCTGCTTGGCCCTGTGGAAAGCAGCAATGGCGTTCTCTGGCGCAAAGATGAGTTAGTCTGTGTTTGTTTATGTTCTGTTGGTTTGGGTTTGGTATGGGTGGCTTCGACTTTCCTGATATTCACGGCGATTCTATGGATTCCTGCGATCTACTATTCCCTAACATGTTCTGCTTGGCACTGGGGATGACAGCGTTAGTGATCGCGCCACGTTAGGCTGAGTTAGGTTACGCTCGGTTTTGTTACGTTTGGCTACGATAGGAGAGGATAACTTTGACTTAATTACTGTAGTCTGCTATTAGGTGGATTTCTGCTCCCTACGGTGCTCTAGTAATTTAACCTTGGCTCTGGGACTGCCAGCAATATTTGTCTCGGTGCGTTGCGTTGATTCAGGTTACGTTCGGCTACGTTGGGTTAGGATAAGTATGCTACTGATAGCTTCAACTGTTGCGCTACACACTGCTATTCGGTGGATTTCTGCGTTCTACTTTCCCCTCGTCTAGCCTGCTTGGCTGTGGCGAGGGCATCAATGGCGTTCCCTGGACGTTAATTTGAGATTAGGTATGCTCGGCTAAGTTCTGTTGGATTCGGTTAGGTTTGGGCATCATAGTCTTTTCTGATGTACACCGCGATTCTATGGCTTCCTGAGTTCTACACCCCTCTAATTTGTTCCGCGCGGCCCTGGGGAGGCTAGCAATAGTGGTCGCGGCACGTTATTTTGAGTCAGGTTACATACGGTTAGGTTAGGTTAGGCCGGGTTTTGCCACGGTAGCCTTAGTTTTTGTGCTGTACACTGCTGTTCGGTGAATTTCTGCGATCTGCGTCCATTTAGTATGTCCTGCTTGGCTCTTGGGACTGCATCAACAGCGTTCGCGGCGCCTAAGCTTGATACAGGCTATGTTTAGCTGTGTTCTGTTGCTTTGAGTTAGGTTTAGTTAGATCCGACTCCTCTGTACGCTGCGATTCTGTGGATGTCTGCATTCTACTCTCCACTAATGCATTCTGCTTGGCTCCGAGGAGGCCAGCAGTAGTGGTCGCCACGCGATAGGTTGAGTTATGTTACGTTCGGTTATGTTACGGTTGGTTTGGTTAGGAGATAATAGCTTTGACATTAGTGCTATTGTCCGCTATTAGGTGGATTTCTGTGCCCTAGTGTGCTCTAATATTTTCAGCTTATGTGTGGGAAGGACACAAATAGGGGCCTCGGCACATTATGATGGGTCAGGCAACGGTCGGTTAAGTAGTGTTTGAATGTTCGGTTAGAATCGCTTTATCTTTTGTGCGGTACACTGCTTTTCGTTGGATTTCTGCGCTATACTTTCACCTAGTATACCCTGCTTGGCTCCGGGGTGGGCAGCAATAGTGGTCACGGCCCGTTAGGTTCGATTATTCTATGTTTGACTATGTTCTGTTGGTTTGGGTGAGTTTCGGGTAGCTTCGACTCTCCTGGTATACACTGCGATTCTGTGGTTTTCTGTGTTCTATTCTACACTAATGTGTTCTGCTTGGCCCTGGGGAGGCCAGGTGTAGTGGTCGTCGCGCATTAGGTTGAGACAGGTAACGTTTGGTTATGTTACGATTAGTTAGGTTAGTAGAGGGTAGCTTTGACTATGGTGCTATGGTATGACATTATATGGATTACCGCGCCTTGCAGCGCTCTAATATTTTTAGCTCGACCCTGCAAAGGCCAGCAATAGTGGTCACGGCACGTTACGCATAGCTACGTTACGTTCGGCAGGATTGCGCCAAGGTAAGTTGCCTAACGTAACTTAACGTAACCTAACCTGACCTGACCTAACTTAACCTATCCTAACCAAACCTAATCTAACCTAACCCGACCTAACCTAACCTAACATATCCTAACCAATCCTAACCTAGCCAAACGTAACATAACTCAAGCTAACGTGCCGCGAACATTATTGATGGCCTCCGCTGGGCCAAGCAGAACACATTAGTGGAGAGTAGAACGCATAAATCCATAAAACCGCAGTGTGTAACGGAAAGGACAAAGCTACCCAGACCTATCGCATACCAACGTAATATAACCAAACATAGCCTAACTCAACTTAACCTGCAGAGACCGCCTTTGCTGCACTCTCCAGAGACAAGCTAGACATACAAGAGCACAGTAGATCGCAGCAATCCATCGAATAGCTGTCCACAGCACAAAAGTTAGAATTATTTTGGCCAAGCTTAGCCGAACACAACGTAACCGAGCGTAACCTGCCTCAACATAACGAGCCTTGAACAATATTGCTGGCCTTCCAAGAGAAAAGCGGAATAAGCTAGAGCACAGGAGGGCGCATAAATCCGCCGCACACATGTGCAAGGCACGAAAGTCAAATGTACCCAAACCTAATCAGACAAAACCGAACATAGCCAAACGAAACCTGTCTGAGCCTAACGTGCCAAGAACACCACTGCTAGCATCCCCAACTACAGGCAGAGCATATTAGCGAACGGTAGAGCGCAGAAATCCTACGAAGAGCAGCGCATAGCGCAAAAGTCAACTCTACCCTATCGTAACATACCAAGTCGTAACATATGCAGACGTAACGTGACACACACTGACGTTCCCCGACCGCTGTTGCTGGCCTCACGAGAGCTAAGCAGCGTACGGCAGAGCATTTTAGAGCGCCGAAATCGTCCGAAAAGCTGTGTACAGCTCAAAAGGCAAAGCTATCCAAGCCAAGCCTAACCAAACCTAACCAAACCGAACGCAACCTAACTCATCCTAACGTGACGACAGATATATTCCTGGCGTCCACACAGAAAACCGTAGTGCGATAGCGCAGAGAACGGCACAGGCGTCCATGAAAATGCAGTGTGTAGCAAAAAAATCAAAGCCATCCTCTTCTAACCTAACCAAACGTAACATAACCAAACGCAACCTATCTCAGACTAACGTGACGAGACCAATGCTGCTGGGCTCCAGAGAGCCAAGCAGAATATGCTACAGCACAGCATAGCGCAGAAATCCACCGATTAACGGTGTGCAGCGCGGAAGTCACAGCTGCCACATCATAACATTTCCGAACGTAAAATAGTCAAACGTTATCTTTCTCAATCCAACGTGCCCAGAACACTGTTGCTCTTCTCACCAGAGCCACGCAAAGCATACTAGGGCACAGCTGAGCATGGAAATCAGCCGAACAACTGTCTATACCAGAAAACCAAAGCATACAAAACCTAACCCAATCTATCGTAACCTATCCTAACGTAACCCAACTTTACCAAACCTGCCTAGAACAGAATTACTGGACCCCAGAATTCGAGCAGAGTACAGTAGAGCGACGTAGAGCATGGAAATCTCCCGAATAGCGGAGTACAGCACAAAAGTCGAAGCTATCCTGTTCTAAACGAACCAATCATGACATAACTAAACGTACCCTAACGCGTCCTATCGAGCCATGACCACTAATGCTGTTCTTCCAGTGTCGGGCAGGGTATAGCAGAGCACTGTAGAGCGCAGAAGGCCACCAAATAGCAATGTATAACACAAAAGCCGAAGAAATCCAGACATAGCCAGACAAGACCTAACATAGCCGAACGTAGAGTAACTAAACCTAACGCGCCACGAGCACTATTTCCGGCTGCCCCAGATACAAGCAGAGCGTATTAGAGGAGAGTAGAGCGGAGGAATCCATAGAGTCGCAGTGTATAGCGGAAAAGTCGAAGCTATCCAGACCTAACCAGAGATAACACAACCAAACCAACGTATTCCATCTCAAACTGTCGTGCCGAGACCATTATTACTTGCCTCCACAGAGCCAAGCAGGACTTATTAGAGCACAGTAGAGCGCTGATATCCGCCGAATAGCAGCGTCCATCGCAAAAGTGAAAACAATCCTGACAAAACCTAGCCTGACCCAACCTAGTCGGACGTAACATGACAGAGTGTAACGTGCAGAGGCCACTATTTCTGGTCCCCACAGAGCCAAGCTGACGTCATTAGTGCAGTCTACGGCGCAGGAATCCATCTAATACCAGACCGTAGCACTAAAGTCAAAGCTACCCTCTCCTAACCAAGCAAATCGTAACATAACAGAACGTAACCTAACTCAACCTAACGTGCAACGACCAGCACTGCTGGCCACCACAGAGCCAAGCAGTACACACTAGTAGGAAGTAGAACGTAGAAATCCGTATAACCGCAGTGTATATCAGAAAAGTCAAAGCTACCCGAACCAATCCCAAACCAACAGAACATAGCCAGACATAGCATAAGGCAACAAATTGTGCCGAGACCGCTGTTGCTGCCCTCCCCAGAGCCAAGCAGGTCATGGTAGAGCACAGTAGGGAGCAGAAATCCACCGACTAGCGGGGTACAGCACAAAAGTTGAAGCTACCCTAACCAAACATGTCCTAACCCAACCTAGCCGAACATAAGCTGAGACGACATATTGTGCCGAGACCAGTATTCCTGGCCTTCCCATAGTGACGCTGAAAACATTAAAGCACTGCAGAGAGGAGAAACCCTCCTAATAGCAGACTATAGCTCTAAAGTCAAAGCCATCATGTCCAAACATAAGCAACCGTAACAAAATAAAACTTAGCCCGACTCATCTAAACGTGCCACCATCACCATTGCTGGCCTCCACAGAGTCAAGCGGAGCACGTTAGTGGAGAGTAGAACGCAGAAATCCATAGAACCGCAGTGTATATCAGAGAAGTCAAAGCTATCCACACCCTACGCAAACGAACACGAGACATCCAAATATAGCCCAACTCCACCTAACGTGCCGAGACCGCTATTGCTGCCGTATTCAGAGCCAAGCAGGAGATATTAGAGCACATTGGATCGCAGCAATTCATCGAATAGCAGTCTGCAGCGCAAAAGTTAGAGCTATCTTAATCAAGCTTAGCCTAACACAATCTAACAGAACGTAACATTTCCCAACATAATGCGCCGAGATCAATATTGCTGGCCTTCCGAGAGCCAAGCAGAATATTCTAGAGCACAGTAGAGCGCTTAAGTCCACCGAATAGCGGTATGTAGCATAAGAGTCGAAGCTAGCCTATACTAACTTAACCAAGCGCAACATATCGAACCGTCATATATCACGAACTAACGTGCCGAGACCACTATTGCTGGCCGCCCCAGAAACCAGCTGAACATACTGGAGCACAGTGGGACGCAGAAATCCACCGAACAACAGTCTATACCACGAAAGGCAAAGCTATCCAAACCTAACGAAGGCTACCATTACCTAACCGAGCGTAGCACAACTCACCCTAACGTGCCGGGACCACTATTTCTGGCTTGCCCAGAGTCGAACAGTGTATAGGGATCAGTGTAAAGCGTAGGAATTCACCGAATATCGGTGTATAGCACAAAAGCCAATCAAAGCATAATTTAACCTGGCCTAACCTAACCTAACCAAACGTAGGCTAACTTAACTTGCCGAGACGGGTACACAATTGCTGGCATCCACGCAACCAAGCAGAACATATTAGAGGAGAGCAGGGCGCAGAAATCCATCGGATCGCAGTGTACAGCAGAAAATTCAAAGATATGCAATCCTATCCCAAACTAACATAACATAACCTATCGTAGCCGAACTCAGCGTAACGTGCCACGGCCATTATTGCTCGCGTCCCGTGAGTCGAGCAGAGTGAAGCAGAGCAATGTAGACCGTTGAAATCCTCCGAATACCAGTGTACAGCACAAAAGTGGACTTTATCCCATCCTAACCTATCCAAGAGTAATATAAGCAAACGTAACGTGACATAACCTAACGTGCCGAAACCACTATTGCGGGCCACCCCTGAGAAAAGCAGAATATACTAGACCACAGTAAAGCGCGGAAAGCCACCACATAGCACCGTATATAGCAAAAGTCAAAGATGTCCAAGCCACACCTGACCTTTCCTGACCTTACCAAACGCAGACTAGCAAAACCTAACGACCCGAGTCCACCATTGCTGGCCTCCATATCGCCAAGCAGAACATACTGGATGAGCGTAGAGCGCAGAAGTCAATAGAATGGCAATGTATGGCAGAATAGTCAAAGCTATCCTTACCTATCCCGGACTAACCTGACGTAACCAAACGTAACATAACCAAAACATACGTGTCGCGACCACTTCTGCTGGAGTCTCCAGCAAAAAGCAGATGATATCAGAACAATGCAGAGCGCTGACATCTACCAAATAGCAGTTTATAGCACAAAAGTCAAAGCTAACCAAACCAAACCTATCCCAATGTAGGCAAGACAGGCTTAACATATCTCATCCAAGCGTGCTACGAACATTATTGCTGGCATCCCCAGAGGCAACAAGAACACACCAGAGCACAGTAGAGCTCAGGAATCCAACGAATAGCAGTGTATAGCGCAAAAAGCTATAACCATATTGACCAATCTTATCCTAACCAGGCCAAAGCGAACGGAAAATAACACAATCAAGCGTGCCACGAACGTTACTTCTGACCTCCCGAGAGCGCAGCTGAATATACTACAGCACAGCAGAGCGCAGAAACCCACAGAACAACGGTGCGTGGCATAGAAGTCAAAGATGTCATATCACAACATTTCCAAACGTAACATAACCAAACGTTATCTATCACAACCTGACGTGCCGAGAAAACTGTTGCTGGCCTCATCAGAACCAAACAAAACATACTATGGCACAGTTGAGCGCAGAAATCCGCCGCACAACAGCCTATAGAAGAAAGTCAAGCCAAACCAAACCTAACCCAAGCTAACGTAACCTAACCAAACGTAGCTTAACTCAACCAAACCTGCCCAGAACACAATTACTGGACCCCCGATCCCGGGCAGAGTACAGTAGAGCGAGCTTGAGCGTGGAAATCTTTCAAATTGAGGAGTACAGCATAAAAGTCGAGGACAACCTATTCTAACATAACCAATCTTAACATCACTAAACGCATCCTAATGCATCCTATCGAGCCATGAACGCTAATGTTGATGTCCCAGTGCCGGGCAGAGTACAGTAGAGTGCAGAAAGCTACCAAATATCAATGTATAGCACAAAAGCCAAAGATATCCTGACCTAACCAGACCTAATCTAAAATAACCGAACGTAGGGTAACTAAACCTAATGCAACACGCGCACTATTTCCGGCTTCCCCAGAGACAAGCAGAGCGTAATAGAGGAGAGTAGAGCGAAGGAGTCCATACAGTCACAGTGTATAGCGGAAAAGTAGAATCTACCCAAACCCAACCAGAGCTAACATAACTTAACCAACGTATCCCATCTCAACCTGCCGTGCCGAGACCGCACTTGCTGCCCTCTACAGAGCAAAGCAGAACATACTGGAGCACAGTAGAGCGCAGAAATCCACCGAGTAGCAGTGTACAGCACAAAAGTTGAAGCTATCCTGACAATACTTAGCCTGACACAAACTAACCGAACGTAACATGACTCATCATAACGTGCCGACACCAAACTTACAATGTTTTCCAGAGTCATCCTGCAAGCATTAGAGCACTGTAGAGCGCAGATATCATCCTAATAGCAGATTATGCCGCTAAAGTCAAAGGTATCCTCTCCTAACGAAACCAAGCTTAACATAACCAAACGAAACCTAACTCAACCTAGCGTGCCGCGACCACTACTGCTGGCCTGCGCAGAGCCAAGAAGAACATATTAGCGGAGAGCAGAACGGAGAAATCCATAGAACCGCAGTGTATATCAGAAAAGACGAGGCCACTCGAGTCAAACCCAAACCGACATAACATACCCAAACATAACCTAACTCTAACTAACGTGTCGTGACCGCCATTGCTGCCATACACAAAGCGAAGCAGGACATACTACATCACAGTAGAGCGCGGAAAATCAATCGAATAGCAGTGTACAGCACAAAAGTGAAGCTATCCTAGACAAAATTAGCCCAACTTAACTAAACTGGACCTAACCTGACCAAAGTAACGTGCCGAGATCATTATTGGTGGACTTCTCAGAGACAAGCTGAAAATATTAGAGCACTGTATGGCGCAGAAATCCACCTAGTAGCAGACTACAGCTCTAAAATCGAAGCTATCCCCTTCTAGCCTAAGCAAGGGTAACATGACCAAACCCAACTTAACTCAGCTTAACGTGTCTGGACCTCCGCTGCTGGCCTACCCAGAATCATGCAGAACATGTAAGTGCAAGGTAGAACGCAGAAGCCGTAGGGTCGCAGTGCATATCAGAAAAGCCAAAGCAAACCACACCCCACCCAAACTAACAGAAGATAGCCAAACATAACCTAACTCGACTTAACGTGCCGAGACCGTTATTGCTGCCCTCCTCAGAGCCAAGCAGGAGATACTAGAGCACTGTAGATCGCAGCAATCCTTCGAATTGCCGTCTACAGCACAAAAGTCAAAACTGTCTCAGCCAAGCTTAGCCTAACACAACCGAACCGATCGTAACCTTTCTGAAAAAACGAGCCGAGATCAATATTGCTGACATTCCCAGAGACAAGCTAAAAATATTAGAGCACCGTAGGGCGCAGAAATCCACCTAACAGTAGACTACAGCACTAAATGCAAAGCTACACCCTCCTAACCTAACCAATCGTAGAATGACCAAACCTTACATAACTCAACCCAACATGCCGAGACCACTATTACTGCCCCCACCCCAATGTCGAACAGAGTATTGGGGAGAAATGTAGAGCGTAGGAGTCAACCGAATAGCAGTATATAGCACAAAAGTCAAAGCTATCCAATACTACCCTAACGGAACTTCACACAGCCATACGAAGCCTAACTCAGCATAAGGTGCCTAGACCACTATCACAGTATATCACAGACCCAAACTGAATATATCCGATCACTGTGGAGTGCAAGGATCCAACGAATAGTAGTGTACAGCTCAAAAGACACAGCTATCCTAGCTCAACATGACCAAGCATAGCATAACCAAACGTAACATATCCCGGCCGAACGTGCTGAGACTGCTCTTGCTGACTCCCACGGAGCCAACCAGAGTACACTAGAACAAACTATAGCGCAGAAATCCGCCGCATTGATGTGCAAATCACAGAAGTCAAAGATAACCTAACTAAACCTTACCTAATCTAACCTACCCAAACGTAGGCTAACTCAAAGTAGCCTGCCGATGCCACAGTTGCCGGCCTTCCCAGAGACAAGCAGAACATGTTAGAGCATTGTAGAGAGCAGACGCCCAACGAACAGCAGTGGATGGCACAAAAGTAATAGCTATTCTTTACTAACTCAGCCACTCGTAGCATAAACGAACTTAACATAACTAAAAGTAATGTGCCGAAACCACTATTGCTTGGCTCCCCAAAGCCAAGCTGAGCATATTAGAGCGCAGGAGAGCGAAGAAATTCGTGACATAGCTGTACATAGGCTGAAGTCAAGGCTATTCAATCTTAACATAGACAAATCTCACCTAGCCGTGCGTTACATATCTCAGTGGAACGTACCGCGATCGCTACTCCTTGCGTCCCTGGAGAAAAGCGGAGTGCAATAGAGCACAAAGGAGAGCAGTGGTCTATAGAATTCTAGTGCGTAGCACAAATGTCGCAGCTACCCCAGCCTAACCCAACATAGCCTAAAATTACCAAACGTAACCGAGCTCAATCCAGCGTACCGCCACCACTATTGCTGGCCTCCACAGAGCGAAACAGAGTATACCAGAGCACAGTACAGCGCACAAATCCACCGAATAGCTGTGTACAGCATAAAAATTATAGCAATCCTGACCGAACTTATCCTATAAGAACCTAACGGAACATAATGTGGCATAGCATAACGTGCCAAGACCTCTATTTCTGGCTTTCCCAGAGCCAAGCTAAAAACATAAGAGCGTTGTAGGGCGCAGAAGTTCCCCTAATATCATACTGAGGCACTGAAGTCGAAGTTATACTCTCCTATCAGAACCAATCGTAACATAACCAAACGTAACGAATCTCAATCTAACGTGGCGCAACCAGTGTTGCTTTCCTCCCCAGAGCCAGGCAGTGCACACTGGTGGAGAGTAGAACACAGGAATCCATAGAATCGAAGTGTATGTCAGTAGAGTTTGAGCAACCCAAACCTAACCCTGACAACAGAACGTAAGTGAACATAGCGTAACTAAACTTAACGTGCCGAGACCATTATTTCTGCACTCCCCATGGTACAGCAGGACGTACTAGAGCACACTCGAATGCATATATCTACCCAATGGCGGTGTGCAGCACAATAGTCGGGCCATGGCAACCAAATTTAGCCTAACCCAACATATCCGAACGTAACCTGTCTCAACATAACGCGCCGAGACCACTATTGCCGGCCTTCCTAGAGACAATCAGAAAAGATTATAGCACAGCAAGGCGCAGGAATCCACCTAAAGGCAAACTGCAGCACTAAAGTCAAAGCAATTCTCCCCTAACCTAACCAACCGTAACATAACCGAACGTAACCTAATTGAACCTAACGTGCCACGACCAAAATTGCTGGCCTCCACAGAGTCAAGCGGAGCACGTAAGTTGAGAGTAGAGCGCAGAAATCCATGGAACAGATGTGTACATCTGAAAAGTCATAGCTACCCGAACCAAACCCGAACCAGCAGGACATAACGAAAAATAGCCTAACCCAACCTAGCGTACCGAGAGCGATATTGCTACCCTCATCAGTGCCAAGCAGAGCCTACTACAGCGCAATAGAACGCAACTGTCAACCGAACAGCAGTGTGAAGCACAAAGGTTAAAGCTTTCCTTTCCAAACGTAGTTCAACCAAGCATAACCTAACGAGACTTGACCCAACGTAACGTGCCCAGACCACTATTTCTGTCCGTCCCAGATCGAAGCAGGGCATTCTAGAGCACAGTATAGCGCAGAAATACACCGAAGAGCAGTGTATAGCACAAAAAGTAAAGCGCTTAAGGCTGTTTTCGGTTACGTTTGGATAGTTAATGTTACGTTAAATTCGGTTAGGACAGCTGTCTTTCGTGCTGTACATAGTTATTCTGGGATTCCTGCGCTCGCCTGTTATATACAACATTCTGCTTGGACCTGTGGAGACTAGTAGCCGTTGTCTCGACATGTTGGTTTTATCAATGTTACGTTTGGTGATGTGAACGTTTGTTAAGTTAGGATAGCGTTGCTTTGACTTTTGTGCTATGCACTGATATATGTTGGATTCCTGCGTTCCTCTATGCCCCAATAACCTCTTCCCGGCTCTGGGCAGGCCAGCAATAGCGGTCTCGGCACCTTAAATTGAGATATGTTGCGCCTATTACGTTACGTTTGCCTATGTTAGTATAAGATAGCTTTGACCATTGTGCTGTACACTGCTGTTCGGTGGATTTCTGCGCTATAATGTGCTCTACTACATTCTGCTTGTCCCTGCTGCGGCCGGCAGTAGTGGTCGCTGCACTTTCGGTTGAGATAGTCTTCGTTTGGTTGGGTTATGTTTGTTTGGGTTTGGTTTGGATAGTTTTGACTATTCTGCTATTCACTGCTGTTCTACGGATTGCTGCGCTCTACTGTGCTATACAATATTCTGCTTGTCTCTGTGGTGGCCAGCAACTGTGGCTGGGGCAAGTCAGGAAGAGTTAGTTTAGGTTAAGTTAGGTTCGGTCAGGTTAGGTTGGGATAGCTTTGACAGCCGGCGACTACTTCGCGGAGCGCACGATCGGTTAATCCGGACGACACTCGACCGTCGCGCGGGCGAGTGACTGCGAGGTACCACAGGTACCGGTACTCGGGCCTATCCTCCCGGACCTCAGGTCCAACGCCTTGTTGCACACAGACCTCCCCTGTGGCCTGCGCCCGACGTGTTACGCGGAAGACACGCTGGCGGCAGCCGCCGTTTCGAGCTGGTAGGGGGCCACAATGTTCGCGGAAAGCGGAGTGGCCCTCGTCGCGTATAGCATCCGGCGGCTGGGGCTTAGCATTCCTCTCGAGAAGACTGATGCCTTGTGGTTTTGCCATCGGTCCCAGGGGAAGCCGCCACAGTCCCGGATGCACGTGGGGAACGTCGTGGTCGAGGTTCGGGACCGGCTGAAGTGTCTCTGCCTCGTTCTCGACAGTCGCCAAAGGTTCAACGAGCATTTTCTTGCACGGGAACTGCGCCTGGAAGTGGTAGCGGTGGCGCCGTGTCGCCTGCTCCCCAACCTGGGCGGTCCCGACAGGAGGGTGCGGCGACGCTACACAGGGGATGATCGATCGGTGTCACTTCACGACGATCCGATTTGCTCGAACGACCTGGCCGCTAGTCCGCTCTGTCAGGCGGTTCTCCGTCGAGTCGCTCGCAGGATGGCGATAAGGGTCGTGCGGGGATACCGCACGACTTCCCACGATGCGTCGATGGTCCTGGCGGGTATTCCCCCGTTGGAACTGCTTGCGTGTGGGGCAGCCCGTATCTACGGACACCTCCAGCTGGGCGGTGATGGGGCTCATGAAGAAGGGGCCGTTTCGTTGAGGCGAATGCACCGACGGCGCGTGATGATCGCCTTCCGAGCTCGGCTGAGAATGCCTAGCAGCCGGCCGCATCGGCCGGTCGGAGCTGTGCTCCCTGTGCTGGATGTGTGGGAGCGCAGGGGCAGCCGATACACTTTCGGGCTGATGCAGGAATCTACCGGGCACGGGTGCTTCGGATTGTACCTGTGTCGCATCGGGCGGGAAAGTGTTACGCGGCCTTATCGCTACGCGGAAGGGCTGGTCGCCGCGCAGAACACGCTGGAGGAATTTCCGGCGATGGCTAGCGAGCACCGGGTACTATGTCGCGTGGTGGATTGGGACATCTTGTCCTCCGTCGTCGTTGCTCAGGCTACGGGGAGCGCAGGTGCGTGGCGTGTGGTGGCCTGCACCTGCGAGGCGGCTATGTTACGGAAGGAGTGCGTGCAGAGATCCCGCGACCGTAGCGCCTGCTCCACGTGCGTGGAGCGGGGGAGGCTGCGAGCGCGTCGTTGCTTGTCGCCACACGCCCAGCCGGATACGTTAACCCGTTAGACCTCCGCCTTCCTGAGCGACTCCGTACCCGCGGCAGGGGGGACCGCCCATCTATCCCGTTGTAACCACTGCCAGGGGGACCAGGGGCAGGCTGGTGGTGGCCCGCCTGTTTGATAGACCGTGGTCCGTGCACGTCGCGCCGTGTGAAGGTCACTTGGCGTCTGCTGGGCATGAATGCGGTACGATGCGGTTGCATGCCTGGCCTGTGTGACTGTAGACGTCCCGTCTCGCGCGCATGAACATGGACGTCTCGGGTGCGGGATTCCGTCGCGCCGGGTGCAAACTGCGGAAGCGGCGTGGGCGCGTCACGTCAACTTCGTCGCCGCGAAGTCCATCGCTCTGAAATGCGGAGGGCTGGCCAACGTGGGGGTTTTGGTGGGTAAAAATCCCACATAACCCCGCACCCTACGCTAAGTTGTCCAGGTGCCTTTGGAAGGTCCTCCACGTGAAAAAAGGAAAAAAAGGGTAGCTTCGGTTTCTGAGCTGTACAGTGCTACACGGTGGATTTCCGCGCTCTACTGTGCCCAAACATATTCTGCTTACCTCTGGGGATGTCAGCAATGAAGGTCTCTGCGCTTAAGTTTCAGCTCGACTAGGCTTGGTTAGGCAATGGTTGGAAAAATTTGGACAGTATTGCTACGACTTCCGTGGTATACACTGTTAGTAGGTTTGTATCTGCGCTCTACACTCATCTAATATGTTCCGCTGGCTCTGGGAGGCCAGCAATGGCGGTCTCGTCGCGTTAAGTTCATTTACGTCAATTTTGGTTATGTTATGTTTGGTTAGATTAGGATAGGGTAGCCATGACTTTCGTGCTTTACACTGCTATTTGGTTGGCTCCTGCGCTCTGCGTAGCTCCACTATACTGCGCTCGAAATTTCGGTGGCCAGCAATTGTGGTCGTGTCTGCTTAGGATTTGTTACGTTACCATAGTCCGGTTTGGTTAGGTTATGTTTGGTTAGGACAGCCTTGACTATCGTGCTATACGCTGTTGTTTGGTGGATATCTGCTCTCTAATGTGATATACTATATTCTGCTTGGCTCTGGAGGGACCAGCAGTAGTGGTCGCGGCAGGTTACTTTGGGTTAGCCTACGTTTGGTCAGGTTGCGTTATTTTGGGTTAGGTTTGGGTAGCTTTGACTTTTCTGCTATCCACTTCCGATTCTATGGATTGATGCGATCTACCTTTCTCTACTATACCCTGTTTTTCTCTGGGGACGCCAGCAATAGCGTTCGCGGCGCGATATGTAGAGGCAGGTTACGTTTGGCTATGTTACGATTGGCTAGGTTTGGGTAGGATGGCTCTGACTTTTTGTTATACACTAAAATGCGGCTGGCTTCTGCACCCTACTCTGCTCTGGTCTATCCTGCTTGGCTCCGAGGAGGGCAGCAATGGCTATCCCGGCACGTTAGCATCAGTTAATCTGCGTATGGCTATTTTACATTATGTTAGGTTAGGACGGGGTAGCTTTCACTATTGTGCTATACTCTGCGATTATTTGGATATATGCGCTCTGCCCACATCTAATACGTCCATCTTGGCTCTCGTGAGGGCAGCAATATTGGTCTCGGCACGTTACGTTCTGGTATGTTTCGTCCGGTTACTGTAAATTTAGTTAGGTTAGGACAGGATGGTTTTGACTTTTGCCCTATACACAGATATTCGGTAGAATTCTGCGCTATACTATGCTCTAGTGCACTATAACCTTGGGGAGGAGAGTAACAGTGATCTCGACATTCCAGTCTGTGTTATGCTACGCTTAGTGAGGTTATGCTACATTGTGTTCGGTTTGGATTGAAGTGACATCCATGGTATAGACCGTTTTTCGGGTGATCTCTGTGCTCTACTGCGCTCTAGTATGTTCTGCTTGGCTCCGCGGTGACCAGAAACAGTGGTCTCGGCACGTTAGGTTGAGATGGATAACGTTCTGTCATGTTACGTATGGTTAGGTTAGGATGGGGTAGCATTCACTTTTATGCTATACACCGCTATTTGGTGGAGTTCTGCTTTCTACGTTGCTCTAATATGCCCAGCTGGACTCTGGGGAGGCCAGCAATGTTATTCTCGGCAATTTATGTTTGGCTATGTTACGCTTGGCTTGGCTAGGCTAGGAGAATACCTTAGGTTAGGATACCTTTGACTTTTGTGCCGCACACTGCAATGCGATGGATTACTACGCTCTACTGCCCTCTAGCATGTTTTGGTTGGCTCTGGGAACGCCAGCAATGGTGGCCTCAGCACGATGGGCTGAGTTTGTTTACGGTTGTCTTGGCTGGGTGAGGATATGTCTGTTTACGGTAGCTTCGTCTCTTGTGCTATATATTGCTATTCGGCCGATATCTGTGCACTGCGCTGCTCTACTAGCGACTCCTTGAATCCGTGGATGTCAGCACTAGCCGTCGCGGCACGCTTGGTTGAGAATGGTTACGTTTGGTTAGGTTAGGTTGGCCTAAGTTTGGATAGGATGGCTGTGACTTTTGTGATGTACACAGCTATTCGGTGCATCTCTGCGCTCTACTCTGCTCCACTAAACTCTGCTCGTTTCTATGGAGGCCAGTAATAGTTGTCTCGGCCCGTTAAGCTGAGTTATGTTACGTTTGTTTGCGTTACTTCCGTTTGGGTTAGGTCAGAATAGATTTGACTTTTGCAGTATGCGATGTTATTCGGTGGATTTCTATGCTCTACTCTGTTCTTGTATGTTCTGCCTTGCTCTGGGGAGGTCAACAGTAGTGGTCTAGGCACGTTAGTTTTAGTTAGGCTACGCTTGGCTTGGCTATGTTTTGATACGTTTGGTTAGGATACCTTTGACTATTGAGCTACACACTGTTATTCGGTGTATTTCTGCGCTCTGCTATGCTCTACTTTACTCTGCTTGGCTTTGGGGATGCCAGCAGCATTGGTATCGGCAGGTGAGTCTGAGCTAAGTTGCGTTCGGTGGTGTTGCGTTTGGTTAGGTGAGGAGAGAATAGTTGCGACTTTTGGGCTGTATACTGCAATTCGGAGGATTTCTGCGCTCTACATCGCTCTACCACACTCTGCTCGACTCTGGGGACTGCAGCAACAGCGGCCGTGGCAGGACAGTTTTAGTTAGGTTACGCTCGGTTAGCTTAGGTTAGGTAACGTTCGCTTAGAATGGCTTCGACTATTACGTTACACACTGTTTTTCGGTGGAATTCTGCGCTCCACTGTGATCTAATATTGCCCGCATTGCTCTGGGAATGCCATAAATGGTGGCCGCGGCGCGTTATGCTGTGTTTGGTTGGGTATGGTTAGGTTAGATTTGTTTTGTTTATATTGGGATGTCATCACTTTCGTACCATACACTGCCGTTCCATGGATCTCTGCGTCCAACTATCCTCTAATATGCCCAGCTTTGCGACGTGGAGGCCGACAATAGTGGGCTAGGCACGTTAGGCTGAGATTGGTTGCGCTGGGTTTTGTTAGGTTAGGTCAGGTTATGTTAGGAAACCTTCTACTTTTCCGCTTTACAAACCTATGAGGCGGATTTCAGCTGTCTACTGTGCTCTAGTATATTCTACTTGGGTTTGGGCAGGCCAGGAGTAATGGTCTCTGCACGTATGTTTGAGATATAAAACTCTTGGTTATGTTCCACTTGGTAAGGTTAGGACAGGATTGCTTTGACTTTTATGATACACGCCGATATCATGTGGATCTCTGTGCTCTACTGTGCTCTAGTAGCTTCTGCCTGGCTCAGTCGAGGCCAGAAGTAACTGTCTCTGCACGTTAGTTTGAGCCATGTTGCGTTTGGTTATGTTACGTTTGGTTAGGTTAGGATGGGATTGCTTTGCCCTTTGAGCTATACACGGCTATTGTGTGGATTTCTGCCCTCTACGTTGCCATTCTCTACTCTGCTGGACGCTCGGGAGGACAGTAGTAGTAGTCGGCGCACGTTAGGTTGAGTTATATTGCGTTTGGCTACATTAGGCTATGTTGTGTTAGGTTATGGTAGCATTGACTGTTGTGAAACACACTGCTATTCTATGGACTCCGGCACTGTCCTGTGCGCTATCACATCCTGCTTGTCTATGCGTACGCCAGGAATAGTGATTTCGGCAGGTTAGGCTGAGTCATTTTGCGTCGGTTAGGTAAGGCTAGGTTCGGTTTGGTTAGGCTATCTGTGTCTTTTGCGCTGTACACTGCTATTCAGCGGATTTCTGCGCTCTGGGAATGTCATCAGTAGTGGTCATGGCACGATAGTCTGTGTTAGGCTACGCCTAGTATTGTTGCGATCGGTTAGGTTAGGATAGTGTAGCTTTGAATTTTGTGCTATGCGCCGCTATTAGCATGATTTCTATGCCTTACATTGATCCACAGCTCTCTGCTCGACTCTCGAGAGGCCATGAATGGTGTTCGCAGCCCGTTAGGATTAGTTAGGTTACGTTAGCTCGGATTAGCTTTGGATTGCTTTGACTTTCGTGGTATAGACTGTTGTTCTTCGGACTTCTGCGCTCTACACTGCTGAAGTATGTTCTGTTTGGCTCTGGGGATGCCAGAAACAGCGGCTGCGGCACGTTAGGTTGTGTTAGGTTACGTTTGGTTATGCTGGGTTCGTCTGCATTAGGTTTGGATAACTTCGACTTCTGCGCTCTACACCGGAATGCGATAGACTTCTGCGCTCTGCTCTGGTCTAGTACGTTCTACATGGGTCTGTGGAAGCCAGTAATTGTTGTCTAGGCACATTAGGTTGATGCACGATACGTATTGCTATGTTATGCTAGCATAGGTTGGGTATGGATCGGTTCGACTTATCTGCAATACACTTCGATTCCATGGGTTTCTGCGCTCCACACATCTCTAATATGCTCTGCTTGGCTATATGGAGGTCATAAATACTGGTCGTGGCCGGTTAGGTTGAGTTAGGTTACGTTGGGTTCGGTTAGGTTAGGTTGGGCTATGTTAGGGTACCTTACACCTTTGTGCCCGAGAAATCTATCGTATGGACTACTGGGCTCTACTGTGCACATTCATATTCTGCGTGTCCCTGTGGACACCAACGATAGTTGTCGCAGCACGTTAGGTTGCGTTGTGCTACGTTTGGTTACGTTAGGTTAGGCTGGGTTTGGTCAGTTTATCCTCGACTTTTTTGCTGCACACTGCTCTTCGTCGGATTTCTGCGCTCTACTGTGCTCTGATATGTTCCCCTTGGCACTGCCTAGGCCAGAAGTAGTGGTCTCGGTACGTTAGGTTCAGTTAGTCCACGTTTGTTTATGTTAGGTTCGGTCTGGTTACATTAGAATATAATTGACTTTCGCGCTATACCCTCCTACTCGTTGGACATCTGCGCTCTACTGGGCTTCAATATGCTCTGCTTGTCTCTGGGGAGGCCGGCGATAGTGGTCTCGGTACGTTAGCTTCGGTAAGGTTACGTTTGGCTGTGTTAGGTTAGTTTGTGTTAAGTAAGGAGAGCGTTGACTTTTCTGCCTGTACACTGGCATTCGATGGGCTTCTGCCCTCTGCTCTCCTCCAATATGTTCTTCCTGTCGATGGGAAGGCCAGCAATGGTGGTCTAGGCACAGTTAGGTTCCATTACCTTACGCTTGGTTATGTCACGTTTTGCTAGGTTAGGATACGTTTACTTAGGCCATTGCGCTGTACTCTGCCATTTGGTGGATTTCTTCGCTCTACATTGCTCTACTATACCCTGCTCGACTCTGGGGAGGCCAGCAGGTGTAGTCGTTGCACGGCAGTTTGTGATAGGTTACGTTTGGTTAGGTTGGGTTAGGTTAGGATATTAGACGGCAGCTTCGACTCTTGTGCGGCACGCTGCCACTCGGTGAATCTCTGCGCCCTACTGCGCACTACATCACTCTGCTTGGCTCTGGGGAGGCCAGGAATGGTGGTCTGGGCACGTTAGGTTAGGCTATGTTGCGTTTGGTTAGATTAAGTTTGGACAGGGTAGGATATGGTAGCTTTGGCTTTTAGGCTATGCACTGCTGCTCGGCGGATTTCTACGCCCTACGTTGCTGTACTATAATCTGCTATATCCTGGGGAGGCCAGTAATTGTGGTGTCGGCCAGTTAGGTTGAGCTATGTTACCGTTGATTACGTTATGATAGCATGGGTCAGGTTTGGATTGATTTGACTTTCCGCGTATGCGCGGCTATTCGGTGGATTTCTACGGTCTACTGCGCACCAGCGAGCTCTGTTTGCATTGGGACGTGGGCATTAGCGGTCTCGGCACGATACTTTGAATTCTGTTACGAATGGTTATGTCACTTTTGGCTGTGTTAGGAAGGGACAGCTTCGTCTTTAGCGCTATACACTGCTCTTCGGTGGACATGTGCGCTGTACTGTGGTCAATAATATTCTGCGGGTCTCTGGGGACGCCAGCTGCAGTGGTTGCGGCTCGTTTGGTTGTGTCATTTTACGTTTGGTTAGGTTAAGTTAGGTTGAGTTTGGTCAGGGTATCTCTGACTTTTGCGTTACACACTGCAGTGCGTTCGACTTCTACGCTCTACTGTGCTCGAATATACTCTGCTTTGCTCTGGAGATGCCGGAAATAGTGGCCGCAGCACGTTTGGTTCTGCTCGGTAACCTTCGGTTAGTTTATGTTAGCATGGGTAGGCTACATAGAGCTTTGACTCTTCCAGTATACAGTGCGATTCTATGAACATCCGCGCCCTACTCTCCACTAATATGTCCTGCTTTCCTCTGGATAGGTCAGCAATAGTTGTCTAAGCACAATAGGATGAATTAGGTTATGTTTGGTTTTGTCATGTTTGGTTAGGTTATGCTCGGATATCTTTGACTTTTGCACTGTAAACTCCAATGCTGTGGATTACTGCTCTCTACTTTGCTCTAGTATGATCTGCTTGGCTCTGGAGACGCTAGCAATTGTGCATTCGGCTCGTTAGTTTCAGTTCGGTTACGTTCCATTATGTTACCTTTGGTTAGGTTAGGAGAGGGTAACCTTGACTTTTGTGCTATACGCTGTTAAGCTATGTGCCTCTGCATAGTCAAACATACGCTGATTCAACATAACGTGCCACGACCACTATTCCTGGTCTCCACACGGCCAAGTAGAGTGTGGTAGAACACAGGAGCGCGTAGAAATCCTCCGAAAATCGGTGTGTACCGCGAAAGTCATATCTATCCAAGACTAACCCAGACTAGCGTAACTTAGCAAAACGTAGCCTGCCTAAACCTATCGTGCCGGTACAACTATTACTGGCCTCCCCAGAGCCGAGAGGGGTATAGTGGAGCAATATAGATCGAAGGAATCCACTGAATATCAGTATGTAGCAAAAATGTCAAATATGTCCTCTCCTAACCTATCAATGCCTAATATTAAGGAACGTAACCTAACTAACCTAACGTTCCGCGACCACTGTTGCTGGATTCCACAGAGACAAACAGAATATAATGTAGTGCGATGGAGCGCAGGCACCACCAAGTAGCTGTGCATAGCACAAAGGCAAGGAAGCCCTGACCCAACCTGTCCGAACCAAACCTAAGCAAAGGTAGACTAGCTAAGCCTAAAGCAGAGCAGTGTAGAGCGCAGGAAACCGCCCAATAGCAATGTATAGAACAAAAGTCTGAGCTACGCTATCCTAACATAGCCATTCGTAACATAACCAAGCGCAGCCGAACTCAGACTAACTTGCCAAGGCCAACACTGCTGGCCTCCCAATAGCCAAGCAGAATATACTAGAGCGCAGGAGGGCGCACAATTCCATAGAACCGCAGTGTGGAACAGAACAGTCAAAGACATCCAAACCTAACCCAAACTATATTACCTAAACTGAAGTAGTCAAGCACAACCTGACGTGCTGCGATCACAATTGCTGGAGTCCCGAGAGCCTAGCAGGGTATTGTAGCGCAATGCAGAGTTTAGAAGTCCAGCAAATAGCAGAGAAGAGCACAAAAGTCTATGCCATTCTATCCTAACCAGACCAAATGTAACATTACCAAACGTTATATATCTCAACCTAACGCGCCGAAACCACTATTGGTGGCAACCCCAGAGCCAAGCGGAACATACTGGAGCACAGCGGAGCGTAGAAGAACACCAAACAGCAGTACATGCCATGAAAGGCAGATATCAAAGCCTAACCGAAGCTAACATGACATAACAGAACGTAGCATAACACAGCCTAACGAGCCGTGACCACCACTGCTGGCACCACGAGAGTCCGGCACTGCTCGCTAGAGCACAGTAGATAGCAGAAATCCTACGAATAGCATTGTATATCACAAAGGCCAGAGCCATCATGACCAAACCGATCCCAAACTAGCCTATCCGAACGTAACCTAACCCTACTTAGCGCGCCGCTCCCACTATTTCAGGCCTCCCCAGAGCAAAGCAGAACATATTAGATCACAGTAGAACGCAGAACACCAACGAATAGCAGTGTACAGCACAAAAGTCAAGGCTGTCCTATCCAAACCGCACCAAACGTAACGTAACCAAACCTAGCCTAACACAACATAACACGCCGATGCCGCCACTGCTCGCCTTCCCAGAGCCAAGCATCTTATACTAGAGCGCTGTGAAGGGCAGATATCCGCCGCATTGCTGCGTAATGCACAAAACACGAAGCTACCCGAACCTATCCAGGCCAAACCTAACATAACCAAACGTAGCTTAGCTCAACCTAACGTACCGAGACAACTATTGCTTGCCTCCACAGAGCCAATCAGAGTATACTAGAGCACAGCAGAGCGTACCAATACACTGCACTGCAGAAATAGCACAAGAGTGGAAGACCCCCTAACCTAACTTCTCCTCACCTAACGTAACATTACGTAGCATAACAAAATATAAGGTGCTGAGAATAATGCTGCTGGCCTCCCCAGTGCCAAGCACAGCACACTAGAGCAATGTGGTGCGCAAGGAACCACCGAATAGCGGTCTGCAGCGCAAAAGTCAATGCTATCCTATCGCAACCTAACCAAACGTAACATAACCATACGTAATCTACCTGAACCTAACGTACCGAAGACGCAATTGTTGGCCTGCCCGGAGCCGAGTAGAAAATACTAGAACACAGTAGAGCGCATTGACCCACGGTACAGCAGTGTATACCACGGAAGTCAAAGAAATCTAAACCTAAGCCGGACTAACGAGGCCCTACCGAACGTAGCCTAACTCAGCCTAACGTGCCGAGACCGCCATTTCTGGCCCCACCAGGGACAGGTAGAGTACATTAGAGCACAGTAGAGAGCAGAAATCCTCACAACTGCAGTGTATGGCACTAAAGTCAAAGCTATCCTCACCTAACCAAACCAAACGTAACATGAACAAACGAAGCTTAACACAATGTAGCGTGCCGAGAATATTACTGCTGGCACCCCTAGAGCCAAGCAGAGGATGTCAGAGCAATGTAGAGCGCGGATATCCACCGAAAAGTAGTGTACAGCACAAAAGTCATAGCATTCCAAACCTAACACAGACTAGCTTGACCTAGCCGAACCAAGCCTAACTCAGCCTAACGTGCATAGACCATTATTGCTGGCCTCCCCATAGACGAGCAAATCACAATAGAGCAATATAGAGTGCAGAAGTCCAGCGGATGGCAGTGTATAACTCAAAAGTCGATGCAAGCCTCTCCTAACCTATCCAAACGTAACATAACCAAACGTGACCTAACTCAGCCTATCATGCCGTGACCATTATTGATGTCCTCCCGATAGCCAAGCAGAACATCCTACAGTGCAATAGATCTCAAAAATCCACAGAAAGACGGTGTATACCACGTAAGCCAAAGATATCCAGACCTAACCCAGTTAAACGTAACCCAAAGAAACGTTGCCTAACTCAACCTAAAGTGCCACGACCACTATTGCTGGACTCCACGGGCAAGCAGGATATACTAGAGCAAAGCAGAGAGCAAGTAAAAGTCGATGCAAGCCTCTCCTAACCTATCCAAACGTAACATAACCAAACGTGACCTAACTCAACATATCGCGGCATGGCCTTTGTTGCTGGCCACCCCAGGGACGAGCAGATTATATTGATGCAGAGCAGGGCGCGGAAAGACTCCGGATTGCCGTGTGTGCCAGGAAAGACAGAGCTGTCCATACCTATCCCAGAAAAACGTAACCCACCCAAAAGTAGAATAAAGAAGCCTATCGAGGAGAGGTCTTTATATCTGGCCTCCCCTACAATCTAACCAAACGTAGAATATCGAAATTTAACTAGCCGAGACCTATATTGTTGGCTACCCGCGATCCATGAAGGACGTGTTAGAGCACAGCGGCGCGCAGAAATACACCGAATAGCAGTGTATAACCCAAAAGTGAAAGCCAAAATAACCAAACGTGCCGTGATCTAACCTAACCAAGCGTAACCTAACACAACCTATAGTGCCACGAGCGCTATTGCTGGCTTCGCAAGAGTCGAGCAGGGAAATTATGATCAATGGAGAGCGCAGAAATTCTCGAATAGCATTTTACTGCACAAAAGCCTATTCTACCCTATTCTAACCTATCCAAACGTGATATAAACGAACGTAACATATCTCAAACTAACGTGCCGGGCCCTCTGATGCTGGCCTCCCCAGAGCGAAGCAGAATGTACTAGAGCACAGTTCAGCGCAGGTACTGAACATGCCGCGACCACCATTTCCGGACTTCCCAGAAACTAGGAGAGGCTAGCAGAGAAACGCAGAGCGCAGATATCGACCGAGAAGCTGTGTACAGCACAAAAGTCTAAGCAAACCTATCCTAACATAACCCAATGAAGCATAACCGAACGCAGCATATCTCAGCCTAACGAAACAAGGCCGCTATTGCTAGACTTCCCAGAGACAAGCAGAATATATGAACGCACAGCAGAGCGCAGGAATCAAACTTATAGCGGTGTATAGCACGAAAGTCAAAGCTATCCTATCCTAACCAGGCCAAACTTAAAGTAACTGAACGTAACCTAACTCAGCCTATCATGCCGTGACCACTATTGATGTCCTCCCGATAGCCAAGCAGAACATCCTACAGTGCAATAGATCTCAATAATCCACAGAAAGACGGTGTATACCACGTAAGGCAAAGATATCCAGACCTAACCCAGATAAACGTAACCCAAAGAAACGTTGCCTGAATCAACCTAAAGTGCCGCGACCACTATTGCTGGGCTCCACAGGAAAGCAGGATATACTACAGCAAAGCGGAGAGCAGAAAGCCATCAAACCGCAGTGTATAGCGCAAAAGTGAAATATGCACTAACCATACGAGACCTAACACAATCTAACCTAACGTAGAATAACGAAATTTAACTAGCCGAGACCTATATTGTTGGCCACCCGCGATCCAAGAAGGACGTATTAGAGCACAGTGGCGAGCAGAAATACACCGAATAGCAGTGTATAACCCAAAAGTGAAAGCCAAAATAACCAAACGTAACGTGACCTTACCCAACCAAGCGTAACCTAACACAACCTATAGTGCCACGAGCGCTATTGCTGGCTTCGCAAGAGTCGAGCAGAGAAATTATGATCAATGGAGAGCGCAGAAATCCTCGAATAGCATTTTACTGCACATAAGCCGACTCTACCCTATCCTAACCTATCCAAACGTGATATACACAAACGTAACATATCTCAAACTAACGTGCCGGGTCCTCTGTTGCTGGCCTCCCCAGAGCGAAGCAGAATGTACTAGAGCTCAGTTCAGCGCAGAAAGCCGCTAAAGTGATGTGCATAGCACAAAAGTCGGAAGTGTCGTGACCTAACCTACCCTAACACAACCTAGTCGAACGTAGACTGACAGAACCTGACGTGCCGCGACCACTATTGCTCGCCGCTCCAAGGACAAGCAAAATATACTAGAGCACACTATAGCGCACAAAGGTGCCAAATAGCAGTATACGGCACTAATATCAAAGAAACCCTAACGGAATTTGACCAAACCTAACTTAACCAAGCGTAGACTATATAAACCTAACGTGCCGAGTGCACTATTGCTAGCCTCCCCAGAGACACGAAGAATATACCGGAGCAAAGTGGAGCGCAGTAATCCACCGCATTGCAGTGTATAGCACAATAGTTGAAGATAACATAACCCAAAATGTCACAAAATATCCTAAGCGAATGTAGCAAAACTCAAAATAGGGTGCCAAGATTAGTGCTGCTAGCCTCCCCAGATACAAGCAGAGCGTATTAGGGCTATGTAGAGCGCAGAAATCCAACGAATGGCAGTGTGTATCACAAATTTCAGAGCTGACCTGTCATAGCATAGCCAAACGTAGCACGACAATACGTAATAAATCTCAACCTGACGTGCCGAGGCACCTAATGCTGGCCTCCCCAGGGCAAAGCAGTACATTCTCGAACACAGCAGAGCGCAGAAATCCGCCGAGCAGCAGTATACACCACGTAAGTCGAAGCCATCAATGCGCAACCCAGACTAACCTAATCGAATCGAACGTAACGTAACAAAACCTAACGTGCCGCGAGCACTATTCCTGACGTCCACAGGGACAATCAATATGCGATAGCGCACTGTAGAGCGCAGAAGTCCACTGAATAGCAATGTGTAGCACAAGACTCGAAGGTATCCTAACCAAACACATCATAACCTACCATAATCAAAAGTAATATAACACAAGCCAGCGCGCTGCGACCACTACTTCTGCACTCCCGTGAATCGAGCAGAGTTTTTTAGAGCAATGTAGAGGGCAGAAATCCAACAAGTAGCAGCGTGTAGCACAAAAAGCTGTGCTCTCCAGACCTAAAAAACCGAAGCACAAACAAACGGACATGCCTCATCCTAACGAGCCAAGACCACAGTTGCTTGCCTCCCGCGAGACAAGCCGAATATAATGGGCCACAGTAGAGCGCAGTATTCCACCACATTGAAGCGTGTGGTACAAGAGATAATGATATCCTAACCTAACCAGTCCCAACATAACCAAACCGAACGTACCGTAACAAAATGTAACGTGCTGAGAATGCTATTTCTGACCTCCACGGAGATAAATACAGCATATTAGAGCAATGTGCAGCTCAGGCATCCACTGAATGGAGGTGAACGGAGTAAAAGTCGAAGCCCTCCTATCCTAACCTTACCAAACCTAATATACCGAACGTTGTGTCTCAACCTAGCGTGCCGAGGCGACCATTGCCGTCCTCCCCAGCGCCAAGCAGGACTTACTCTAGCACAGTAGAGCGCAGAAGTCCACCGCATATCAGTTTACACCACGAAAGTCAAAGCAATCCATACCTAACACAAACTAACGCATCCTAACCGAACGTAGCATATCTCAACCAAACCCGCCGAGGCCACTATTACTGGCCTCCCAGAGCCAAGCAGAGCGTATCAGAGCATGGTAGAGCGCAGAAATCCGCCGAATAGCAGTGCACAACACAAAAGCCAAAGCCATCCTGACCAACGTAAGTCAACTCATAGCATCGTGCCACGGCCGCTATTGCTGGTCTCCTCAGAGACGAGCAGAGTATAGTAGAGGACTGAAGGGCGCAGGAATCCACCGAATAGCTGTGCATAACGCAAAATTCAAAGATATCCTCTCATTATCTGACCAAAAGTAACATAACGAAACCAACATAGCTCAACCTAACGTGACTGCTCCACTATTGCTGACCACCCCAGAGCCGAGCAGAACACATTAGATCAGCGTAGGGCGCAGACGTCCATAGAGTCGCAGTGCACAGCACAATAGTAGAAGCTACGCTGTCCTAACACAACGAAGCGTAACATAAACGAACGTAGCTCAACTCAAACTAACATACCTATTTCACAACGAAGCGTAACATAAACGAACGTAGCTCAACTCAAACTAACATACCGATACCAGTATTGAAGGCTTCTCCAGAGAAAAGCAGAGCATACTAGAGCACAGTAGACCGCAGAAATCCGCAGATCAACAGCGTACACCACGTAAGTCGAAGCTACCCTTACGGAACTTGACGTAACCTGAACTAACCATACGTAACGTAACTCAACCTAACGCGCCGAGACCAATACTGCTGGCGCTCCCAGGGATTTGCAGAATGAAGAAGGGTACAGTGGAGCGCAGAAGCCCACCGCATTGCACTGAATATCCCAAAAGCCTTAGATATGTTAACCTAACCTGAAGTAATCTAACCTAACCTAATATAGCATATATAAACATTACGTGCCGTGACCACTGCTCCTGTCCAGAGCAAAGCAGAATGTAGTAGAGCACAGTAGATCACAGGAATCCTCTGAAAAGCTGTGTAAAGCATAAAAGTCAAAGCAGCCTACCCTAACATAGCCAAACGTGAAATATGCAAACGTAACGTAGCTTAACCTAACATGACGAGCCCTCAATTACTGTCAGCCCAGATCTAAGCAGAACATGTTAGAGCCAAGTAGAGCGCAGAAATTTTATGAATAGAATTGTATGGTACAAAAGTCACAACGTCAAACGTGACATACGCTGACGTAACCTATTCCAACATAACACGACGAGACCACTATTGTTTGCCTCCATAGAGAAATGCAGAATGTACTAGAGCACAGTAGTGCGCAGAAATCCACGGAGAGCAGTGCATAGCGCAATAGTCAAGGCTATCGTATCCTAACCTAACCAAACGTAACATAAGCGACCGTAACCTAACACTTACTATCGTGCGGAGGATACTATTTCTGGCCTCCCCAGAGTCGAACGGAGCATATTAGCGAAATGAAGAGCGCAGCAATCAACTAGACAGCAGTGAACAGCACATGAGGCGGAGAAACCCTAACCAGACCTTCCTAGCCTAACCTAAGGAGACGTAACTTTACTCAACCTGACGTGCCGAAACCACTATTTCTGGCCACCACAGAGCCAAGCAGAACACATTAGAGCGCAGTGGAAGGCAGAAATCTGCCGCGCAGCAGTGTATGGCACAAAAGTCGAAGCTACCGTGTCCCAATCTCACCAAACGTAGCATATCCAAACGTAGCATAATTCAAACTAATGCGCCGAGAATACCATTTGTGGCAGTCCCGGAGCCAAGCAGTAAACATTAGAGCGCAGTAGAGGGCAGAAATCCACCGAATAGCAATGTATGCCACAAGAGTCTAAGCAATTCTCTCCAAACATGACCAAACGTGTCATAAGCAAACGTAGCGTATCTAAATCTAACGCGACGGGACCACTATTCCTGGCCTCCATGGAGACAAGCAGAATGTACTTCAGCACAGTAGAGCGCAGACATCAATCACATTGCGCTGTGTAACACAAAAGTCAATGATACCCTAACCTAACCTGACCTAACCTAACCTAGCCAAACGTAGCATATCTCAACATATCATGCCGCTACCACTGCTGCTGCCGTACTCAGAGCCACGCAGAATATAGCATAGCACAGTAGATCACAGGAATCCACACGATAGCAGTGTATAGAACGAATGTCAGATATACTGACCAAACATAGCCTAACCTGACCTAACCAATCATAACGTAACATAACAAAACGTGCCACGAGCCACTATTGCTCGCCACCCCAGAGTTGAGCGGAGTATAGTAGAGCAATGTAGAACGCAGAGATCCACTGAATAGCAGTGTATAGCACAAAATCCAAAGTAATCCTTACCGAACCTTCCTATCCTAACCTAACGAAACGTAACAGAACTGAACCTAACGCGCCCAGACGATTATTGCTGGCCGCTCCAGAGCTGAGCAGAGCATGTTAGAAGACTGAAGAGCGCAGAAATGAATAGAATCGCAGTGTGTAGCACCAAAAGTAAAGTAGCCTATCCCTACCAAGCCAACCATAACGTAACTAAACGAAGGCTAACTCAACCTATCATGGCGAGACAACTACTGCTGGCCTCCACGGAGACAAGAAGAATGTACTAGAGCACAGTAGATCGCAGATATCCACCCCATCGCAGAGTAAGGCACAGAAGTCGAAGATACCCTAACCGGACCTGACTTACCCTAACCCAAACAATCGTAGAGTAACTCAACATAACGTGCAGCGTCCACTGCTTCCGGCCTCCCCTGAGCCAAGCAGAATATTGTAAATCGCAGTAGATCGAAGGCATCCACCGAAAGCTGTGTATGGCACGAAAGCCAAACTTATCGTTGCTAAACCCAACATAACGTAACATACTGAAACGTAACCTATCTAAGCCTATCGTGCCAGGAACAATATTGCTCGCCTCCCCAATGTCGAGCAGAGTATAGCAGAGCAAGGTGGGGCGTAGAAATCAACCGCAATGCTGTGAATAGCCCAAAAGTTGAAGGCACCCTCACCAAACCTGACAAAACCTAACCTAACCGAACGTAGCGTAAGTTAACCCATCGTGCCGGTACCCATATTGATGGCCTCCCGGAGCCAAGCAGAAAATATTGCAAAGCTGTAGAGCGCAGAAATCCGCGGATAGCGGTATATAGCACTAAAGTCTGAACTATACTCGCCTAACTTCACTAAACGTGGCCTCACCTACCGCAGCATAATTCAGCCTAGCATGGCGAGACCGTTATTGCTGCCGTCCACAGAGGCAAGCCGTATATACTAGGGAGCAGTGGTGCGCAGAAATCCACCGCAATTAAGTGAATGGCAAAGGGGTCGAGGATATCGTAACCTAACCTGACCTAATCTAGCCTAACCAAACGGAGCATAACCAAACATGTCGTGCAGCAACCACAGCTCCTGGCCTGCCCAGAGCAGAGCAGATCGTAGTAAAGCACAGTAGATCACACAAACCGACATAATAGCAGTGTAAAGAACAAAAGTCAACGTAGCGTCTCTTAACCTAACCAAACGTAAAATAACGAAGCGTAACCCAGCTGAGCCTAACACGACGATACCACCAGTCCTAGCCTCCACAGAGACGAGAAGAGTATACTAGAGCAAAGTAGTGAGGAGGAATCTCACGCATTGTCGTGAATATCACAAAAGTCAAAGGTATCCCAACCTAACCTGACCTCAGCTAATCTAACGAAACGTAAAACAACTCAGCGTAAGTTGCCGCGAACACAGCAGATGGACCCCCAAAAGCGAAGCAGAATATTTAAACCTAACGTGCCGAGTGCACTATTGCTAGCCTCCCCAGAGACACGAAGAATATACCGGAGCAAAGTGGAGCGCAGTAATCCACCGCATTGCAGTGTATAGCACAATAGTTGAAGATAACATAACCCAAAATGTCACAAAATATCCTAAGCGAATGTAGCAAAACTCAAAATAGGGTGCCAAGATTAGTGCTGCTAGCCTCCCCAGATACAAGCAGAGCGTATTAGGGCTATGTAGAGCGCAGAAATCCAACGAATGGCAGTGTGTATCACAAATTTCAGAGCTGACCTGTCATAGCATAGCCAAACGTAGCACGACAATACGTAATAAATCTCAACCTGACGTGCCGAGGCACCTAATGCTGGCCTCCCCAGGGCAAAGCAGTACATTCTCGAACACAGCAGAGCGCAGAAATCCGCCGAGCAGCAGTATACACCACGTAAGTCGAAGCCATCAATGCGCAACCCAGACTAACCTAATCGAATCGAACGTAACGTAACAAAACCTAACGTGCCGCGAGCACTATTCCTGACGTCCACAGGGACAATCAATATGCGATAGCGCACTGTAGAGCGCAGAAGTCCACTGAATAGCAATGTGTAGCACAAGACTCGAAGGTATCCTAACCAAACACATCATAACCTACCATAATCAAAAGTAATATAACACAAGCCAGCGCGCTGCGACCACTACTTCTGCACTCCCGTGAATCGAGCAGAGTTTTTTAGAGCAATGTAGAGGGCAGAAATCCAACAAGTAGCAGCGTGTAGCACAAAAAGCTATGCTCTCCAGACCTAAAAAACCGAAGCACAAACAAACGGACATGCCTCATCCTAACGAGCCAAGACCACAGTTGCTTGCCTCCCGCGAGACAAGCCGAATATAATGGGCCACAGTAGAGCGCAGTATTCCACCACATTGAAGCGTGTGGTACAAGAGATAATGATATCCTAACCTAACCAGTCCCAACATAACCAAACCGAACGTACCGTAACAAAATGTAACGTGCTGAGAATGCTATTTCTGACCTCCACGGAGATAAATACAGCATATTAGAGCAATGTGCAGCTCAGGCATCCACTGAATGGAGGTGAACGGAGTAAAAGTCGAAGCCCTCCTATCCTAACCTTACCAAACCTAATATACCGAACGTTGTGTCTCAACCTAGCGTGCCGAGGCGACCATTGCCGTCCTCCCCAGCGCCAAGCAGGACTTACTCTAGCACAGTAGAGCGCAGAAGTCCACCGCATATCAGTTTACACCACGAAAGTCAAAGCAATCCATACCTAACACAAACTAACGCATCCTAACCGAACGTAGCATATCTCAACCTAACCCGCCGAGGCAACTATTAGTGGCCTCCCAGAGCCAAGCAGAGCGTATCAGAGCACGGTAGAGCGCAGACATCCGCCGAATGGCAGTGCACAACACAAAAGCCAAAGCCATCCTAACCAACGTAACTGAACTCATAGCAACGTGCCACTGCCGATACTGCTGGTCTCCCCAGAGTCGAGCAGAATATAGTAGAGGAATGAAGGGCGCAGGAATCCACCGAATAGCAGTGCATAACGCAAAATTCAAAGATATCCTCTCATTACCTGACCAAAAGTAGCATAACGAAACCAACATAGCTCAACCTAACGTGACTGCTCCACTATTGCTGACCTCCCCAGAGCCGAGCAGAACACATTAGATCAGCGTAGGGCGCAGACGTCCATAGAGTCGCAGTGCATAGCACAATAGTAGAAGCTACGCTGTCCTAACACAACGAAGCGTAACATAAACGAACGTAGCTCAACTCAAACTAACATACCGATACCAGTATTGCAGGCCTCTCCAGAGAAAAGCAGAGCATACTAGAGCACAGTAGACCGCAGAAATCCGCAGATCAACAGCGTACACCACGTAAGTCGAAGCTACCCTTACGGAACTTGACGTAACCTGAACTAACCATACGTAACGTAACTCAACCTAACGCGCCGAGACCAATACTGCTGGCGCTCCCAGGGATTTGCAGAATGAAGAAGGGTACAGTGGAGCGCAGAAGCCCACCGCATTGCACTGAATATCCCAAAAGCCTTAGATATGTTAACCTAACCTGAAGTAATCTAACCTAACCTAATATAGCATATATAAACATTACGTGCCGTGACCACTGCTCCTGTCCAGAGCAAAGCAGAATGTAGTAGAGCACAGTAGATCACAGGAATCCTCTGAAAAGCTGTGTAAAGCATAAAAGTCAAAGCAGCCTACCCTAACATAGCCAAACGTGAAATATGCAAACGTAACGTAGCTTAACCTAACATGACGAGCCCTCAATTACTGTCAGCCCAGATCTAAGCAGAACATGTTAGAGCCAAGTAGAGCGCAGAAATTTTATGAATAGAATTGTATGGTACAAAAGTCACAACGTCAAACGTGACATACGCTGACGTAACCTATTCCAACATAACACGACGAGACCACTATTGTTTGCCTCCATAGAGAAATGCAGAATGTACTAGAGCACAGTAGTGCGCAGAAATCCACGGAGAGCAGTGCATAGCGCAATAGTCAAGGCTATCGTATCCTAACCTAACCAAACGTAACATAAGCGACCGTAACCTAACACTTACTATCGTGCGGAGGATACTATTTCTGGCCTCCCCAGAGTCGAACGGAGCATATTAGCGAAATGAAGAGCGCAGCAATCAACTAGACAGCAGTGAACAGCACATGAGGCGGAGAAACCCTAACCAGACCTTCCTAGCCTAACCTAAGGAGACGTAACTTTACTCAACCTGACGTGCCGAAACCACTATTTCTGGCCACCACAGAGCCAAGCAGAACACATTAGAGCGCAGTGGAAGGCAGAAATCTGCCGCGCAGCAGTGTATGGCACAAAAGTCGAAGCTACCGTGTCCCAATCTCACCAAACGTAGCATATCCAAACGTAGCATAATTCAAACTAATGCGCCGAGAATACCATTTGTGGCAGTCCCGGAGCCAAGCAGTAAACATTAGAGCGCAGTAGAGGGCAGAAATCCACCGAATAGCAATGTATGCCACAAGAGTCTAAGCAATTCTCTCCAAACATGACCAAACGTGTCATAAGCAAACGTAGCGTATCTAAATCTAACGCGACGGGACCACTATTCCTGGCCTCCATGGAGACAAGCAGAATGTACTTCAGCACAGTAGAGCGCAGACATCAATCACATTGCGCTGTGTAACACAAAAGTCAATGATACCCTAACCTAACCTGACCTAACCTAACCTAGCCAAACGTAGCATATCTCAACATATCATGCCGCTACCACTGCTGCTGCCGTACTCAGAGCCACGCAGAATATAGCATAGCACAGTAGATCACAGGAATCCACCCGATAGCAGTGTATAGCACGAATGTCAGATATACTGACCAAACATAGCCTAACCTGACCTAACCAATCATAACGTAACATAACAAAACGTGCCACGAGCCACTATTGCTCGCCACCCCAGAGTTGAGCGGAGTATAGTAGAGCAATGTAGAACGCAGAGATCCACTGAATAGCAGTGTATAGCACAAAATCCAAAGTAATCCTTACCGAACCTTCCTATCCTAACCTAACGAAACGTAACAGAACTGAACCTAACGCGCCCAGACGATTATTGCTGGCCGCTCCAGAGCTGAGCAGAGCATGTTAGAAGACTGAAGAGCGCAGAAATGAATAGAATCGCAGTGTGTAGCACCAAAAGTAAAGTAGCCTATCCCTACCAAGCCAACCATAACGTAACTAAACGAAGGCTAACTCAACCTATCATGGCGAGACAACTACTGCTGGCCTCCACGGAGACAAGAAGAATGTACTAGAGCACAGTAGATCGCAGATATCCACCCCATCGCAGAGTAAGGCACAGAAGTCGAAGATACCCTAACCGGACCTGACTTACCCTAACCCAAACAATCGTAGAGTAACTCAACATAACGTGCAGCGTCCACTGCTTCCGGCCTCCCCTGAGCCAAGCAGAATATTGTAAATCGCAGTAGATCGAAGGCATCCACCGAAAGCTGTGTATGGCACGAAAGCCAAACTTATCGTTGCTAAACCCAACATAACGTAACATACTGAAACGTAACCTATCTAAGCCTATCGTGCCAGGAACAATATTGCTCGCCTCCCCAATGTCGAGCAGAGTATAGCAGAGCAAGGTGGGGCGTAGAAATCAACCGCAATGCTGTGAATAGCCCAAAAGTTGAAGGCACCCTCACCAAACCTGACAAAACCTAACCTAACCGAACGTAGCGTAAGTTAACCCATCGTGCCGGTACCCATATTGATGGCCTCCCGGAGCCAAGCAGAAAATATTGCAAAGCTGTAGAGCGCAGAAATCCGCGGATAGCGGTATATAGCACTAAAGTCTGAACTATACTCGCCTAACTTCACTAAACGTGGCCTCACCTACCGCAGCATAATTCAGCCTAGCATGGCGAGACCGTTATTGCTGCCGTCCACAGAGGCAAGCCGTATATACTAGGGAGCAGTGGTGCGCAGAAATCCACCGCAATTAAGTGAATGGCAAAGGGGTCGAGGATATCGTAACCTAACCTGACCTAATCTAGCCTAACCAAACGGAGCATAACCAAACATGTCGTGCAGCAACCACAGCTCCTGGCCTGCCCAGAGCAGAGCAGATCGTAGTAAAGCACAGTAGATCACACAAACCGACATAATAGCAGTGTAAAGAACAAAAGTCAACGTAGCGTCTCTTAACCTAACCAAACGTAAAATAACGAAGCGTAACCCAGCTGAGCCTAACACGACGATACCACCAGTCCTAGCCTCCACAGAGACGAGAAGAGTATACTAGAGCAAAGTAGTGAGGAGGAATCTCACGCATTGTCGTGAATATCACAAAAGTCAAAGGTATCCCAACCTAACCTGACCTCAGCTAATCTAACGAAACGTAAAACAACTCAGCGTAAGTTGCCGCGAACACAGCAGATGGACCCCCAAAAGCGAAGCAGAATATATTAGACCACAGAAGATCACAGGCATCTACCACACAGTAGTGCTGATTTCGAAAGTCATAGCTATTACAACCAAACTTAACACAACCAAGCCAAACGAAACGTAACCGGACTTAAACTATCGTGACACGACCACCACTGCTCGCCTCCCCAGAGTCGTGGAGTGTATAGTAGAGCAATGTAGAGCGCGGAAATTCACCGATTAGCGGTGTATAGCACAAAAGTCAAAGAAATCCTAACCAAAACTTCGTAACCTAACACAACAGTACGAAACCTAACGCAACCTTACTTGCCGATACCACCATTACAGGCCACCGCAGAGCATAGCAGAGCGTATTAGAGCACATTAGAGCGCAGGAAACCTCCGAATAGCTATGTATAGCACAAAAACAGAGGAAATCCACACCGATCCTTCCCAACCTAACCTAACGAAACGTAATGTAGCTCAACCTAAGGTCCCGAGACGGCCATTGCTTGCCTCCATAGACCCATTTAGAAAATATTAGAAAACAGGAGCGCGCAGAATTGCGCGGAAAGCAGGGTACCTCTCGAAAGTCGAAGACGCCCTAACCTAACCTGATCTAACTTAACCTAACGGAACGTAACCCAACCAAACTTAACGTACCGAGATAACCATCGCTGGCCTTGCTAGAGCAGAGCAGAAAATATTATAGCACAGTAGAGCCCAATGGTCCATAAAATCGCAGTGTGCAGCACAAAACCCACATGTATCAAGACCCAGCCCATTAACCAGATTTACCGTAACATAACCCACCAAAGCTTAACATAACACAAACCCAAGTCCCTCGACCGCTATTGCCCGCCTCGCAAGAGTCGAGCAGAGTAGAGTAGATAAATGTAGAGGGCGCAGATCCACCGAATAGCAGTCTATGCTACAAAAGCCTAGGATATCGTAACCTAACCTGGCCTAACCTAACATAACCAAGCGTAGAATAACTAAACATAACGTTCCGTGACTATTGCTGCAGGCATCCCCAGAGCCGCGCAGGATACAGTAGAGAGCAGTAGACCACAGAAATCCACCGAATAACTGTGAACAGCACGTTAGTCAAAGATATACTAACGAAACTTAGCACAACCTAGCCTGACCAAGCATAAGCTAACGGAAAGTAACGTGCCCCGACCACGATTGCTCGCCTCTGCAGAGCCGAGCAGTGTATAGTACAGCAACCTGGAGCGCACAAATCCACTGAATTGCAGTGTATGTTACGAAAGTCGAAGAAATCCTAACCACGCCTTCCTAACCAACACTACCGAAACGTAGCATAACTCAACCAAACGTACCGATACAACTATTACTGGCCGCCCCAGAGCCAAGCAGTGCATACTCGAGCGCAGTAGAGCGCAGAAATACACCGAATAGCATTGAAAGGTACAAAAGTCTAAGATACTTTGTCCTAACATAACCAAACATGTCATGTGCTATCGTAGCATAACTAAACATCAGTCGGTGAGACCACAGTTGCTGGCCTCCCCAAAGCCGGGAAGAAAATATTAGAAGACAGTGGAGAGCGCAATTACGCGGATAGCAGTGTATAGCACGAAAGTCTGAAATAACATTTACTAACCTCACCAAACGTAACACACCCGTACGTAGCGTAGATCAACCAATTGTGCCAAGACCAATAATGCCGGCCACACCAGAGCCAAGCAGAAAATACTAGATCACAGTAGAGCGCAGAAATCCACCGCATTGCAGTGTATAACACAATATTCAGATATATCCAGGCATAAATAGGCCTAACCTGACCTATCCAAACGTCGTGTAACTCAACATAACGTGACGAGACCAATATTTCGGGACTCCCAGAGCCGAGCAGAGCATACTAGAGAACATTAGAGCGCTGAAATCCACCGAATAGCACAGAATAGCACAAAAGACTGGGTTGCCTATACGAACCTAGCAAATGCAACATATCCGAACGTAACATAACCCAACCTTAGGTGACGAAAGCACTAGTGAAGGCCCCCACAGTGACCAGCAGAATGTACTGGAGCACAGTGGAGCGCTGAAACCCACCGAAATGCAGTGAATAGCACAAAAGCCGTAGATATCCCAGTATAACCAGACCTAACCTGACATATCCAAACGTAGCATAACTGAACAACACGTGCAGCGACCACTGCTCCTGGCCTCGCCATAGCCAAGCAGAATGTAGTAGAGCACAGCGGGTAACAGAAATACATCGAATAAGAGTGTATAGCACGTAAGACACGGCTACCCTGTCAACGCTTAACCTAACCTAACCTAGCCAAACGGACCCTAACACAACCAAACGTGCCGCGACAGCTATTGATTGCCACTCATGAGCCAAGCAGAGTTTTGCAGAGCATAGTAGATCACAGAAACTCAAGGAATAGCTGTGTATAGCACAAGAGGCGAAGTAGCATATCCTAACATAGGCAAACGTAACATAGCCAAACGCAACCTAGCTCAACCTAACATGACGAGACCACTATTGCTGGCGGCCACGAAGACAATCAGAATGTACTAGAGCACAGTAGTGCGCAGCGGCCCATCGCATTGCAGAGGGTAACTTAAAAGTCCAAGATAACCTAACATAATCCGACATAGCCAAGCAAAACCTAACGTAGCTTAACACAACGTGGCGTGCTGCGACCACTGCTGCCGGACCCCCCAGAGCCAAGCAGATTACAACAGAGCACTGTAAACCACTGGAACCCACCGGATAATAACGTACAGCACGAAAGTCGAAGCCATGCTAACCAAACGTATCCTAACATAACCTAGTCAAACCTAGCCTATATAAACATAACGTGCCCGGACTATTGCTGGACTCCACGGAAACAGGCGGAGTATAGCAGAGCACAGTAGATCACGCAGATACACCGAACAACAGTGTACAGCGCGAAAGTCATAGTTATCCTTGCCAAACTCTTACTAACCTAACCTAATCGACGTAACCAAATACAAACTAATGCGGCGCGACCGATACTGCTCGCCTCCGCTGTTATCCTTGCCAAACTCTTACTAACCTAACCTAATCGACGTAACCAAATACAAACTAATGCGGCGCAACCGATACTGCTCGCCTCCGCTGATTCAAGCAAAGAGTTGTATGGCAATGTAGAGAGCAGAAATCCACCGAATAGCAGCGTATGCTACAACAGTGTTGGATATCATAACCTAACCCGGCCTAACCTAACCTTAACGAACATAGTACAAATCAACATAGCGTGCTGCGACCACTGATCCTGTCCTCCCCATAGCCTAGCAGAATATAGTACAGCACAGTAGGTTACAGAAAACCTCGTAATAACGGTGTAACGCAGAAAATTGAAAGTAGCCTATACTAACCTAGCCAAACGTAACATGCACGAACATAGCGTAACCCAACCTAACATGGTGGAACCTCCATTGGCGACCTCCACAGAGGCAAGCAGGGTATACTGCAGCGCAGTAGTGCTCAGAAATCCACCGCATCGAAGTGAAAGGCACAAACGTCGACGAAAACATAGCATAACCTAACATAGCCTAACCAAACCAAACGTGGCGTATCCCGTGGGTGCGAGTGATGGCCGCTGCTGCTGGCATCCCCGGAGCCACGCAGAATATAGTAGAGCACTGCAGATCACAGAAACACTTGGAATAGCAGTGTAAAGTATAAAACCCCAAGTAGCATCTCCTAACCTACCCAAACGTAACATACCCAAACGCAACCTAACATAGCCAAACATGACGAGATATCTATTGCCGACCTCTACAGGGACAAGCAGAGTACACTGCAGAACAGTACTGCTCAGAAGTCCACCGCAATGCAGTAAATAGCACAAAAGCATTATACACCGCAGCATAACCTGTCGTGACCTAACCTAACCGATCGTAACATAACTCAACGTTACGAGCCGCGACCACTGCTACTGGCATCCCCGGAGCCAAGCAGTATGTTGTAGGGCACTGCCGATCACTGGATTCAATCTAAAGGCAGTGCACAACGTGATAGTCAAAGCAATCCACACCAAACATAGCCTTTCCAAGCCTATCCAAGCAAAAAGAATACAAAACTATCGTGCCGGGACCACTATTTCTGCCCTCCCGAGAGACAACCCGAAAATATTAAAGCACAGTGCAGCTAATAAATCCGCCGTATTGCAGTGTAGGGCACAAGAGTCGAAGGTATCCTGTCCCAACGTAACCAATCGTAACAAAGCAAAACGTAACCTAACTCAACGTAACGTACAGCGGACACTACTTCTGGCCTCCCCGAAGCCAAGTAGATTATACTAGGGCAGAGCAGAGCGCAGGCATCAACCGAATTGCAGTGCATAGCACAAAATTGAAATATACATTAACCTAATCTAACCTAACCTAACCAAGGGAGGCGTGGCATTGCTCAACATAACTTGCCGCGGTCACTGCGCCTGGCATCCCCAAAGCCAAGCAAGAGTATTGGAGCACAGTAGATCACCGTAATCCACCGAATAACAGTGTTCAGTACGAATGCCAAGGCTATCCTAACCAAACTTACCGTAACCCAGCCCAACGAAGCGTAACCTAACTCAACCTGACGTGCCACGACACCGATTGCTAGCCTCCCCAGGGTCGAGCTGAATATACTAGAGCAATGTAGAGCGCAGAAGTCAAGCGAATAGCCGTTTATAGTACAAAAGTCAAATAATCCTTACCGAGCTTTTCGGACTTAGCCTAACGAAACGTTACATTACTTAAGCTAGCGTGCCGAGACCACTATTACCAGCTACCCCAAAGCCAGGCAGAGCATATTATAGCACATTAGAGAGTGGAATCCCACGGCATAACGATGTACATCACAAAAGGCATAGTAGAATATCATAACCTAGCCAAACGCGGCATAAACGAACGTAACCTAACTCACACTAACATGATTAGACCACTATTTCTGGCCACCACAAGGACAGGCAGAACCCTCCAGAACACAGCAGGGCTCAGAAACCCACCGCATTGCAGCGAAAATCGCAAGGGCAGAAATGTCCTAACCAAACGTAACCTAGGTCAACCTAACGTGCCGGGATCTACACCGCTGGCCTCCCCAGAGCAGGGTTAAAAATATTAGAGCACTGTAGAGCGCAGAATACCGCGTACAGCAGTGCATCGCACAAAAGTCTGAACTATCAAATCCTAACGTCACCAAGTGTAACATAACCCAATGCAGCATATTTCAAACTAACGTACCAAGAACACACTTTCTGGACACCACAGAGTCAAGCAAAACTTACTAGAGGGCAATAGGGTGCAGAATTCCATAGAGTCGCAGTGTATAGGACAGAACTCATGTCTACACTCACCTAACCCATGCAAACATAGCCCAACCAAACGCAGCCTACCTCAATATATCGTGCCGCGGCACTTATTCCTGGCCTCCCTAGGGCCAAGCATATTGAAGTAGAAAATAGGCAGACCTAAGCTGGCGAAACATAACATGCCTCAAACTAACATGCCGAGACTACCATTGCCGGCATCCACAGGACCAAGCAGAAAGTATTAGAACAGGGTAGAGCGCAGAAATCCGCGGTTAGGTGTGTATAGCACAAAGACAAAGATATCCTAGCCTAAGCTCCCAAACGTAACATAACCGATCGTAGCTTAGCTATATCTAACGTGCCAAGAGCACAATTGCTGGCCTCCCCAGAGCCAAGCAGAAATCGCTAGAGTACAGTGTAGCGCAGAAATCCGCCGCTTTGCAGTGAATAGCACAAAAGTTGCAGATACCTAGATTAACGTGCCCTAACCTAACCTAACCTAACGTAGCATAGCCGAATATTATGAGCCCAGACCATTGCACCTGGCCTCACCAGAGCAAAGCAGATTGTAGTAGAGCGCAGTAGATCACAAACATCCGCCGAAAAGCTGTGTATAGCGCGAAAGTCAAAGTGGCATATCCTAACATAGCCACACGTGACATAGCCAAACGCAGCCAGCTCAAGCTAACATGACGAGACCACTATTGGTCTCTGATTGAAATCCGCCGCATTGTAGTGAAAAGCACAAGAACCTTGGATACCCTAGCACAATCAGACCTAACCTATCCTAACCGAGCGTAGCATAACTCCACATACCATGCTGCGGCCGCTCCTCCTGGCCTCCCCATATCCTAGCCTAATGTAGTAGAGCACAGGAAATCGCAGAAATCCTCGGAAGAACAGGTTATTGCACGAAAGCCAAAGCTCTCGTGACCAAGCATAGCCTAACCTCACTCAACAAAACGTAACATAACTCAACGTAACGGGCCACAACCGCTATTGCTCTCCTCCCCTGAGTCGTGCAGAGTACAGTAGAGCAACGTTTTGTGCAGATATCCACCGAATGAAAGGGTAAAGCACAGAGGCCTTTGGTACCATGGCCAAACCTGGCATAACATAACGAAGCCAAACGTAGCATAGCTCAATATTAAGTGCGGCGACCGTCATAGTTGACATTCGTAGAGCCAATAAGAGCATATTAGAGCACATCAGAGCACAGAAATCCACCGAACGGCAATGTGTAGCACAAAAGTCTAAGTAGCCTATCCTGATATGTCCAATCTTAATAAAGACAAACGTAATATGATCCAGCCTATGGTACCCCGACCACCATTTCAGGCCTATCCAGAGTCGACCAAAACTTTCTAGAGGACAGCAGAGCGCGGAAACACATTGAATCGCAGTGTATAGCACAGAAGTCATATATAACTATATATATATATATCATAGCATAACCAAGCGTAGCCTACCTCAACATAATGTGGCCAATTAAAGTATAGTAAAGCGCAGTCGAGCGCAGAAGACCACCGAGCAACCCTGCATAGCACGAAAGTCAAAGTTGCCCTGACCGAACTCAACATAAACTAAACTTGCTAAAGGTAGCCTAGTTCAACCTGACGTGCCGAGGCCAATACTGCTGGCATTCCCATGGCTAAGCGTAATACAGTAGAGCAGAGGACAGCGCAGGAATACTCCGAACAGCAGTGTGTAGCACTAAATTCTAAGACAACCTGACCAAGCTTAACCAACCCCAACCCAACGGAACGCAACCTAGCACAAACTAACTTGACGCGACTACGATTACTGGCCGCCACAGAGCCAAGCAGAAAATATTAGAGCACAGTAGAGCGCAGAAGTCCACCGAATAGCAGCGTATGGCACAAAAGCTTAAGCCATTCTATCCTACATAACTAAACGTAACATAAGCGAACGTAGCAAAACTCAACCTAACGTGCCGAGACCACTACTTCTGGCCTCCCCAGAACCAAGGAAAATATGCTAGGGCACCGTAGAACGCAGGCTTCCGCGGATGGCACTGTATAGTACAAAAGTCTAGGCTATCCAATCCTAAACTCTCCAGATGCAACATGTCCGAGCGTAGCATAACTCAAACCCACATGCTGAGGCCACTAATGCTGGCCTCCCAAGATCCAAGCAGTACATACTAGAGCACAGCAGAGCGCAAAACTCCGCCGCTTTGCAATGGATAGCACAAAAGACAGACATACCCTGACCAAACTTGGCCTAACCCAACACAAACGAAAGTAACCTGACCAAACATAATGTTCCGGGACCAATACAGTTGGCCTTTCCAGAGCCCAGCCGAAAATATTACAGTACTGTTGTGCCCAGAAATCGTCCTAATGGCATACTGTATCATTAGTGTCAATGCTACAATCTCCTAACCTAAACAATCGTAGCATAGCCAAACGCAACCTAACCCACAGTAACGCCCCGCGGGCACCATTTCTGGCTTCCAAAGAGCCAAGCAGGACACAGTGGAAAGCAGAACGTAGAAATCCAAGGAATCGCTGCATATATCAGAAAAGTAATATTTACCCTAACCTAACCCATGCCAAAAGAACATAACCACACATACACTAACTCAACCTGTCTTGCCAACACCGCTATGTCTGCCCTCCCAAGTGCCAAGCTGTACATACTAGGGCATAGTGGAGCGCAGAAATCCGCCGACAGTTGCGTACAGCACAAAATTTGAAGCTATCCTATCCAAACTTATCCCAACCCAACCTAAACGAACGTAACATATCTCACCGGAACGTGCCGAGACCGCCACTGCTGACCTACCCAGAGCCAAGCTGAAAGTACTAGACTTCTGTTGGGCCCAGAAATCCACCTAATAGCAGACTATAGCACTAAAGTCAAAGCTATCCCCTCGAAATCTATTCAGTCGTAACATAAACAAACACAGTATAACAAAAGTTAACGTGCCGAATCCGCTATTGCTGCCCTCCCGCCCAGAGCGGAGCAGGGCATACTAGAGCACAGCAGAGCGCAGGAATACACACAGCATAAGTTAAAGCTATCCTATCCAAACATAGCATAACCCAACATGATCGCACGTTACCTGACTCAACGTAACGTGATATATCACAGTTCCTGTCCTTCCCAGAGCAAAGCCGAATATATTAGAGGTTTGTTGTCCAACGAAATCCACCTAATTGTAGACTACAGCACTAAAGTCAAAGTTATCCTCCCCTAACCTAACCAATCGCAACATAACCAAGCGTAACATAACTCAACCTAACGTGCCGCGAGCTACATTGCTGGCCTCCCCAGAGCCAAGCAGAACACATTAGTCGAGAGTGGAACGCAGAAATCCACAGAAACGCAGTGTATATCCGAAAAGTAAGAGCTGCACAAGCCAAACCCAAACCAACAGAACATGACCAAACGTAGCCTAACTTAACCTAACGTGCCGAGAACGCCATTGCTGCACTCTCCAGTGCCAAGCAGGACATAGTACAGCAATGTAGAGTGCAGAAATACACCGAATATCAGTGTACAGCATAAAGGCTAATGCTACCCTAACCAAACATAGTCTAGCCCAAACTAACCAAACGTAACCTGACTAAGCTTGACGTGCCGGGACCACTATTGCTTGCCTTTTCAGAGCCAAGGTGAAGACATTACAGCACTGTAGGGCGCAGAAATCCACCTAATAGCAGGCCATAGCACTAGAGTCAAAGGTATCCCCTCCTAATCTGACCAATCGTAACATCACAAAACGTAACATACCTCAACCTAAGGTGCCGCGAGCAATATTGCTGGCCGCCCCAGAGCCAGGCAGAACTCATTAGTGGAGAGCAGGATGAAGAAATCCACAGAAACACAGTGTATATCAGCAAAGTCAAAGCTACCCAAGCCAAACGCAAACAAACTGAACACAGCCAAACATAGCTTAACCCAAGCTAACGCGACGAGACCGCTATTGCTGCCCTCTCCATATCCAATCAGGATATACTAAAGCACAGTAGTGTGCAGTAATCTGCCGAATAGCCGCGTGCGGCACAAAAGCTAGAGCTATCCTAACCAAATTTGGCACAACCCAACATAACCGAACGTAACCTTACACAACATAACGTGCAGAGGCGACTATTGGTGTCCGTTCCAGACACAAGCTGAGAACATTGGAGCACTGTAGGGCGCAGAAGCCCAACTAATAGCAAGTATTGATTGCATAACCGAGGCCCGCCAACTGGCGACCCAGCCGTACCTGGAGCTAATGCATTATAACGGCTTTGCGAAAAAGATGTCATTATACTTCCCAGCACCACCGCTGCAGGGGAAAGCGTGTCTAGGTGTTGAGCACGCGGCTTGGAAGAACCCTGCCCTGACTGTTGAAGCATCATGGGACAAGTTGTACCTACCCTTGTTGGAAGCAGCTCACTTTGTCGTGACTCCGGGTTGTCTATCAGCCCGCAGCCTCCTTACCAGCGGGGCAACGTGGAGGTGGAGCTGCCAGACCTCGCTCGGTCCCAGCAGGATGGCATATTCCGGTATACCTGCACCGTCCCAGTATCAGTTACTGGATACCGCCTGCAGTGTCGGTCACAAGTCCCTACCTAATAGCAGACTATAGCACGAAAGTCAAAGCGAGCCTCTCCTAGCCCAACCGACAGTAGCACAACCAAACGTAACAAATCTTAACATATCGCGCCAAGGCCACTACTGCTGGCGACCACTGGGTCAAGCAGAACACACTAGTGGATGCTAAAACGCAGAAATCCGTACAATCGCAGTATATATCAGAGAAGACTAAGCTAACATAGCCGAAATCAAACCAACGGAACATAAACAAACATAGCCTAACCCAAACTAACGTGCGGAGACATCTATTGCTGCCATCCCCAGAGCCATCCAGGACATACCAGAGCGCGGAAGAGCTCGGAACTCCGCCGAACATCAGTGTGTAGCGCAAAGGCTAGAGATACCCTGACCAAACTAAGCCTAACTCAACCTAACCGAAAGTAACCTGACACAGCGTAATGTGCCGCCACCACTACTGATGGCCTTCCCAGGGCCAAGATGAAAGCATTGGATCACTGTAGGGAGAAGAAATCCAGCTAATAGCAGACAGTGGCACTAATGTCAAAGCCATCCTCTCCTAACATAGCCAATCGTAACTTAAGCAAACGTAACCTAACTCAACCTAACGTGCAGAGAATCCAGAGCGCGGAAGAGCGCGGAACTCCGCCGAACATCAGTGTGTAGCGCAAAGGCTAGAGATACCCTGACCAAACTAAGCCTAACTCAACCTAACCGAAAGTAACCTGACACAGCGTAATGTGCCGCCACCACTACTGATGGCCTTCCCAGGGCCAAGATGAAAGCATTGGATCACTGTAGGGAGAAGAAATCCAGCTAATAGCAGACAGTGGCACTAATGTCAAAGCCATCCTCTCCTAACATAGCCAATCGTAACTTAAGCAAACGTAACCTAACTCAACCTAACGTGCAGAGAACGCAAAAGCTGCCCTCCCCACAGCCATCCAGGACACAGCAGAGCACAGCAGAGCGCTGAAATCCATTGAAAAGCAGTGTACTGCACGAAAGTAAGTGATACACTTACCAAACGTAGCTTAAACCGACCTAGCCGAACGTTGCCTGTATCGTCATAACGTGCCGAGACCACCATTCTGGCCTTGCCGGAGCCAAACCGAAGCTATAAGAGCACTACATGGCGCAGAAATTCACCTAACAGCAGACCATAACACTAAAGTCGAAGCTATCCGCTCCAAACCTAACGTGCCGAGATTGCTATTGCTGCCGTCCCCAGAGCCAGGTAGGACATACTAGAGCACAGTAGAGCGAAGAAGTCTACCGAATAACAGTGAACAGCATAAATGTTGTAGCTACCCTAGCCAAATTTATCCTGGCCCAACATATCCGGTCGTAACATGACTCAACATAATGGGCCGAGACCACTATTGCCTCCATTGCCACAGCCAAGCTAAAGATGTTAAAGCACCGTATGGCGCAGAAATCCACCCAATACCAGACCGCAGCACTTTAGTCAAAGCTACTCTCTCCTAACCTAACCGATCGTAACGTACACATACGTAACCTGACACAACCTATCGTGCCACGTCCACTATTGCTGGCCTGCATAGAGCCAAGCAGGACACATTAGAGGAGTGTAGAGCGCAGAAACCCATAGAATCTCTGTATATATCAGAAAAGTCAATGATACTCAAGTCTAACCCAAACCAGCATAACATAAGGAAACATAGCCTAACTCAACCTGACGTGCCGAGACCACTATTGCTGCCCACCCCGGAGCCAATCAGGACAAGCTAGAGCACAGTAGATCGCTGATATCCACCGCATAGCTGTGTACATCACAGAAGTTGTAGCTACCCTAACCAAACTTAGCAAACCCCAGTCTAATCGAACGTAACATGACCCAACGTAACATGTCGAGACCACAATTGCTGGCCTCCTCAGCTCCGAGCAGAGTAAACTACAGCACAGCAGAGCGTAAAAATCCACAGCGTTGCAATGTACATCACAAAAGCCGCAGATATCCCAACTTAATTTGTCGTAACCTACCCTATCCAAGCGTAGCATAGATCAATGTAACGTCCCGCGACCACTGCACCTGGGCCCCCTTGAACAAATCAGAATGCAGTAGAGCACAGTAGATCACAGAATTCCACCGAGTGATAGTGTATGGCACAAGAGTCAAAGCTACCCTAACCAAACTTAGCCCAACCAAACGTAACCAAACGTTACGTAACACAACGTTAAGCGACAATGCCACCAATGCTCGCGTCCGCAGAGCCGAGCGGCGTATAGTAGAGCAATGTAGAGCGCGGAAGTCATCCGAATAGCAGCGCATAGCAAAAAATTCGACGAAACCCTAACAAAGCCATCCTAACCGTACCCAAAGGAACGAAACCTAACTCAAGCTGACGTGCCGTGTGTACTATTACTGGCCGCCACAGAGCCAAGAAGAAAATATCAGAGCACAGTAGGACGCAGAAGACCACCGAATAGCAGCGTTTGGCGCAAAAGTCCACGTTATTCTATCATATCCTAACCAAACGTAACATAAGCAAGCGTACCTAAGCACAAGCTAAAGTTCCGAGACAACTACTGCTGGAATCCCAAGAGCCGGGCAAAATATACAAGAGCACTGTAGAGCGCAGAAGTCCACCGAATTGCAGTGTACAGCACAAGCGTCAAAGCTATCCTATCCCAGTTTATCCAATCTTCACATAACCAAATGTAACATAATTCAACCTAGCGTACCATGACCACTATTGCTGGCCTCCCCAGAGTTGAGCAGATCTTAGTAGAGGAAAGGAGAGCGCAGATATGTAGAATCGCAGTGTGCGGCACAAAAGTCGTATCAATCCAAACCTAACCCAAACTTGCGCAGCGTAACCAAACATAGCCTACCTTAGCCTAACGTGCTGGGACCACTGGCGGTGGCCGCCCCAGGGCCAAAGCGGCCGTAGTAGAGCATTGCTTAACGCTGCGGTCCACCGAATACCAGTTTATAGCACGAAAGTCAGAGCTATCCTTACCGAACATAACCTAACGTAAGCCAAACGAACATAATGTAACTCAAACTAACGTGCCGAGAAAGATATTGCTAACATTCCCGGGGCTAAGCAGAATATAGAAGAGCGCATTAGAGCGCAGAAATCCTTCGAATAACAGTGTACAACTCGAAAGTCTAAGTTAACCTGGCCGAGCTTAACCATAACCTAACATAGCCAGACGTAACCTAGTACAACCTGACGTGCCACGACCGCTGCTGCTCGCCTCCCCAGAGTTGAGCAGAGAATAGTAGAGCAACGTAGACCGCAGAAATGCACCGAATAGCAGTTTACAGCTCAAAAGCCAGAGGAATCAGAACCGAGCCTTCCTAACCTAACCTAATGAAACGTTACATTATCCAACCTTACGTGCCGAGAGCACTATTAATGGCAATCACTGAGCCGAGCAAATCATATTAGAGCGCAATAGTGCGCAGAATTCCAACGAATGGTTTTGAATGGCACAAAAGTCTGAGCAATTCTATCCTAATATAATCAAATTTGTCACGTGCAAACGTTGCTTAACTAAGCCTAACGCGACTAGACCACAATTGCTGGACTCACCAGAGGCAAGCAGAATATAATGGAACGCAGTAGGGCGCATGAATCGGAGGATAGCTGCTTATAGCACAGTTGTATACACTATCCTATTCCAACCTCATCGAACTTAACATAATTAAACGTGGCATAGCTCAACCTAACGTGCTGAGACCACTGTCGCGTTCCACCACAGAGCCAAGCAGAATATACTAGAGGACAGCAGAGCAAAGAGAACCTCCACATTGCATTCTATAGCATACAAGTCAAACACATCCTGACATAACCAGTCCTAACCTGAACTATCCGAACGTAGAGTAGCTCTACAGAACGTGAAGAGGTCAATATTGATGGCCTCGCCACAGCCAGGTAGAGCACATTAGAGCATATAAGAGCGCAGAAATACTCCGAATAGCAGAGAATAGCGCAGAAGTCTAAGTAGACTCTCCTAACCTAGCCAAATTGAACAAACCCAAACGTATATTAACTCAACCTAACATGAGGAGACCCTTACTGCTGACCTTCACAGATACAAGCAGGTTACACTAGAGCAAAGCAGTGCGAAGGAATCGCCCGCATTGCACTCAATAGCACAAAAGTCGAAGGTATCCTAACATAACCTGACCCAACCTAACGTAACCAAACGTAGCGTAACTCAACAAAGCGTGCCGCAACCACTGCAGCCGGACTCCGCAGAGCCAAGCAGAATACAGTTGAGCACAGTAGGTCACAGGAAACCGCCGGGTAATTGGGTATAGTGCGAGAGACAATGCCATCCTATCCAAACTTATCCTAACATAACCCAATCTAACGTAGCGTAACTCGAGACAACGTGCCGCGATCACTATTGCTGGCGTGCCCAGGGCCAAGCGGAAAACAGCAGAGCACAGTAGATCACAGAAATACACCGAGTAAAAGTGTATAGAACGAAAGTCAAAGCTATCCTAACCAAACATAGCCCAACCTAACCTAACCAAGCATAAGCTAACCCAAAATAACGTTCCATGACCACCATTACTCGCCTTCCCACGGTCGAGAAGAATATAGTAGAGCAATGTAGAGCGCAGAAATCCACCGAATAGCAGTTTATAGTACAAAAGTCAAAGAAATCCTAACCGAGCCTAACTAACCTAACCTAACGAAACGTAACCTTATTCAACCTAACGTGCAGAGACCACCATTACTGGCCTCCCCAGAGTCAAGCAGAGAATATTAGACCGCAGTAGAGCGCAGAAGTCGGAGGAGAGCAGTATATAGCACAGACGTCTAAACAATCCTGTGCTAACCTCTCCAGACGTAACACAACCAAACGTGGGTAACAAAACCTGACGTGCCGAGGCCACTATTGCTGACGTCTACAGAGACAGCAGAATCTACTAGGGCACAACAGAGCGCAGAAATCCGCCGCATTTCAGTGAATAGCGCGATGGCAGCAGATATCCTCACATAACCGGTCCTAACGTAACCTAACCGAACGTAGCATAAATCAACATGACGCGCCGCGACCACTGCGCCTGCCCCCCCCCCCCCGACCAAAAGCCAAGCAGAGTGTAGTCGAGCACAGTAGGTCACAGAACCCCAAGGAATAGAAGTGTGAAGCACAAAAATCAAAGCAGCCTATCCTAACCCAGCCAAACGTAGCATACCCAAACGTAACTTATCTCAACATAAAATGACGAGACTGCAATCAGCTGACCTCCACAGAACAAGTAGTTAGCACTGGAGCTCGGCAGTACGCGGAAATCCTCCGCATTGCAGTTAATAGCACAAAAGTGGAAGATATGCTAACACAACCTGACCTAAGATATCCTAGCATAGGGTAGCGTAACAAACGGAGCGTGCTGCTACCACTGCCGCCGCACTCAACAGAGGCAAGCAGGATTCTGTAGAGCACAGTAGATCACAGGATACTACCGGATAGTAGTGTATTGCACGAAAGTCGAAGTCATCCTGGCGCAACATAAAATAACGTAAACTTATCCAACGTAGCCGAACTCAACATAACCTGCCGTGGCTGTTGCTGGCCTCCGCACGGCCAAGCAGAATATAGTAGGGCAGAGCCGAGTGCAGAAATCCTCGGAATAGCAGTGTACAGCACGGAAGTCACAGATAACCTGTCCGAGCGTGACATAATCTAACATAACTAAGCGTAATATAACACAACCAAACTAGCCGAGACCACTATTGGTGGGCTCTCCAGAGCCAAGCAGAATGTACTAGAGCACAGTAGAGCGCAAGAAACCGCGGCGCTGCAGTGAACAGCACAGGAGCCATAGATAACCTAGCATAGCCTGTCCTACCCTAACCGAACCAAACGTAACGTTCCTCGACATAATGCGCCACCAACACTGCTCCTGGCCTCCCCATAGCCTAGCAGAATATAGCACAGCCCAGTAGAGCACAGAAATCCACCGAATAACAGTGTATTGCACGAAAGTCACGGCAATCCTGACCAAGCATATCCCAACCTAACTTACCAAATGTGACTTACCTGAACTTAACGTGCCGCGGACGTTATTGCTCGCCTCTCCAGTATCTGTCAGAGTGTAGTACAGCAACGTAGAGCGCAGAGATCGACCGAATAGCAGTGTATGTTACAAAAGTCTAGGGTATCCGTACATAACCATCTGTAACCTAACCTAAGCTAACGTTGCATAACTAAACATAATGTGCAGCGACCACTATTGATAGCATTCATAGAGACAAGCAGAGTGCATTAGAACAAAATAGATCTCAGAGATCCACCGAGTAGCAGTGTAGAGCACAAAAGCCGTAGATACCCTGACCGAACATGACCTAATCTAACCCAACCGAACACAACGTAACCAAGCACGACGTTCCCCGATCGCTGCTTCTGGCCTCCCCATAGCCAAGCAGAATATGGTAGAGCACAGCAGATCACAGAAATACACTGAATAACAGTGCATGGCACTAAGGTCAAAGCTATCCTTACCAAAACACGCATAAACTTACCTAACCAAACGTAACATAGCTCAAGCTAACTAGCAACGACCACGAACGCTCACCTCCCCTGAATCGTGCTGAATATAGTAGAGCAACGTAGGTCACAGGAATCAAACGACTAGCAGTGTATAGCACAAGATTCAAGGTAATTCTGGTCAAACCTTCCTCACCTATCCTAACGAAACGAAACACAAATCAAACTAACGTGGCGAGACCACTATCACTGGCCACTCCAGAGCCAAGCAGAGCATATTGGAGCAAAGTAGGGCGCAGATAATCAACGGAATAGCAGTGTACAGCACAGAAGTCAAATTAGCTTTTCCTATACTAGCCAAACGTAACACGCTAAAATGGAGCCTGACGTAGCTTAACAAGACGGGACCGCTATTGCTGGCTTCCACAGAGACAAGCAGAAAGTACTAGAGCACATGAGAGAGCAGAAATCGAACGAATAGCGGTGTACAGCATAAGAATAGAAATAGCATATCATAACCTAGCCAAACGTAACATATACAAACGTAGCCTAAATAAACCTAACATGATGAGACCACTATTGCCCTCCTCCCCAGCCCCATGCAGAGAAGATTAGAGCACTGTGGAGCGTGGAAATTAAAAGTATTTCACTGTATAGCGCAGTAGTCAAAGTTGTCCTAACCTATCCCAGAATAACCTAACCCAACCGAACGTAATCTAACTCAACCAAACGTGCCGCGACCAGTATTGCTGTCCTCCACAGGGACAAGCAGAATATAACGGAGGAATGTGGAGCGCAGAGATGAATATAATTACAGTGTATAGCGGAAAAGTCGAAGCCTTTCAAACCCAATCAAGGCCCACGTAACTTAACCAAACGTAACTTATCTCAAAGTAACGTGCCGAGACCTCTTTCCCTGGCACCCGCAGAGTTGTGTAGAACGTACTAGAGCACAGTAGAGCGCAGAAGTCCGATGCATTTCAGTGTACAGCAGAAAAGTCAAAGCTGACCTGGCCTAACCTAACCGAACGTAGCATAACCAAACGTAGCCTAACTACAACTAACCAACCTACAACCCTATAGCTGACCTCCGCAGAGGCAAGCAGAATATGCTACAGCAGAGTAGATTCTAGACACCCGCGGCGTTTCAGTGTACAGCACAGGAGTCAAAGGTGTCCTAACCTAGCCAGATCTAACCTAACCCAACCAAACGTTCCCTAACCATGCATAACGTGCCAATACCACTATTGCTGCCTTTCTCAGTGCCAAGCAGAACATATCAGAACACAGTGGAGCACCGAAATCTGCCGAATAGGTGTGTATAGCACAAAAGCCAGAGCTACCTTATCCAAACCTGTCCAAACTTAATATAGCCAAACGCAGCCTAACTTAACCTAACATGCCGAGAACACTATTGTTGGGCCCGCCAGAGCCAAGTAGTATACACTAGAGCACAACAGATCGCAGGAAGCCTCCAGAGAGCAGCCAATGGCACTAACGCCCAAGATACCCCAATCACATCTGGCATAACCTAACCTAACCAAGCGTAGCCTAACTCAAACTAACGTTTCGAGACCACAGTTAATGGCCTCCCCAGAGACAAGCAGACCATATTAGGGGAGAGTGGAGCGCAGAGGCCCATATAATGGCAGTGTATAACAGAAAAGTAGAAGCTCCCGTAGCCTGACTCAAACAAACCAAGACTAACCAAACGTAACCTAGCACGAACTAACGTGCTGAAACCTCCATTTCCGGCCAAGCCAGAGATAAGCAGAGAATATTAGATCATAGTAGAGCGCAGAAACTCACAGAACAGCAGCCTATAGCACAACAGTCAGATCCACCATTTCCTAATCTAACCAAGCGCAACATAACTAACGGTAACCTAACTCAATCAAAAGTGCAGGAGCCACTGTTGCTGGCCTTCACGGAGCAAAGCAGAACATGCTAGAGCACAGTAGAGCGTAGAGTACGACCACATTACAGTGAACAGCAAAAAAATCGAGGGTACCCTGACCCCATCTAACCTAACCTAACATAACCGTTCATAACACAACTCAACCTAACGCGCCACGACCACCATTGCTGGTATCCCCAGAGACAAGCGGAATATGATATAGCACGGTAGATCACAGACATCTGCGTTATTTCAGCGTACAGCGCATGTGTCGAAGATATACTAACGTAACCTAGACAAACCTAACCTAACCAAACCAACCAAACCCAACCAAACGTATGCTAACTCTGTCTATCGCGCAGCGGCCCTATTTCTTGCCTCCCAAGAGCAAAGCAGAACATATTAGATCACAGCATAGCGAAGAAATCCACCGAAGAGCAATGTATAGCACGAAAGACAAAGTTGCCTTAGCCTAACCCGACCAAGCATAGCATAGCCAAAGGTAACCAAACTCCAACTAACCGAACTACACTAATATTACTGACCGCGCCAGAGCCAAGCAGAACATACTAGAGCACAGTAGAGCGCAGAAATCTTCCGCACAGCTGTGTCTAGCACAAAAGCCAGATCAATCCTTTAGTAACTAAGCCATACGTCACCTACCTCAACCTAACGAGCCGAAGCCACAATTGCTGGCCCACGCAAAGACAAGCAGAATATGTTAGAGCACGGCAGGACGCAGAAGTCCGTGGAACGTCAGTGCTGGGCACAAAAGTCAATGCTATACTAACCTATCCCAACCTAAGGTAACCTATCCAAACGTTGGCTAACTGAACCAAACGTGCCAAGACCAAAATTGCTGGCCTCTCCGGAGCCAAGCTGAGCATATTAGAGCACAGCAGCGCGCACAAATCCTTAGAAGCTCAGTGCGCAGCACAATAGACGAAA
>NW_016908505.1:6373-21472 GCF_001483705.2 Eufriesea mexicana | reverse complement strand
GGTTGTGGTAGGTTTCGTTCGGTAGGTTTGGTTATGTTAGGCTTGGTTAGGATAGCTTTGTCCGTCGTCCTATGCACTGCTATTCGTTGGATTGCTGCCATCAGTTGTGCTCTAATGTGCCATGCTTTTCTCTGGGGATACCAGAAGTTGTGGGCGTGGCTCGTTAGGCTTAGCTACGTTACGTTTGGTCAGGTTACGTTAGCATGTGTTAGGTTTGGATAGCCTTTATTCTTCCGATATTCACTGCCATTCTATTGACTTCAGAGCCCCACTCTTCGCTATTATGTTCTGCTTGGCGATTGTGAGGCCAGTGGTAGTGGCCTAGGCACGTTAGGTTTTGTTAGGTCACGTTTGGATATGTTACGTTTGGTTAGGATAGGATAGTATAACCTTGACTTCTGTTCTGCAAACTGCTATTCGGTGGATCCCCGCGCTCTCCGTTGCTCTACCATACTGTACTCGACTCCAGGGAGGCCAGCAATGGAGATCGTGGTACGATAGGTTTTGATCGGCTACGTCTGGTTAGGATAGGTCAGGCTACGTTTGGTTAGGTTGGCGTCGACTTTTGTGCTATACACTGTCATTCGGTAGATTCCTGCCCTCTACCGTGCTCTACTCCTTGCCGCTAGTCTCTGGGGATGCCTGCAATGGTGGTCGCTGCACGTTGCTTTGGGTATGGCTAAGTTAGGTAAGGTTATGCTTTTTTGGGTTAGGTTTGGATGTCTTTGACATTTCCGATGTACGCTGAGATTCTATGGATTTCTGCGACCTGCTCTCTTCCCATATGTACTGCTTTCCTCTGCGGAGGTCAGCAATGGCTCTCTCGGCACATTAGGTTGAGTTAGGATACGTTTGTTAATGTTACGACTGGCTAGGTTTGGAGAGGATAGCTTTGACTTTTGTGCTGTCCACAGCAATTCGTTGTACCTCTGCGCTCTACCGTACTCCAGCAAGTTCTGCGTGTCCCTGTGGAGCTCAGCAATTGTGTCCTCGGCGCATTACGTTAGGTTCGGTTATGTTTGGTTATATTACGTTTGGACACGTGACGATAGGATGAACTTGACTTTTGTGCTATACAATTCTCTCCGGAGGATTTCCGCGCTCTACATTGCTACGCTGTACCCCGCGCGACTCTCGGGAAGACAGCAATAGTGGGCTCCGTTCGTTAGGTTGGGCCAGGCTGCGTTTGGATGGGTAACGTTCGCCTGGGATGGGTTTGAATAGATATGACATTCGTGGTATACACAGTTTTTCGGCGGATTTCTGTGATCTACTGTGCCCTGACATGTTCTGCTTGGCCTTGGGGTTCCAGCAATAGTGGTCGTGTGAAGATACGTTGAGTTGGGATTCGCTTGGTTAGGTTATGCTTGTGTGGTTTCGGTTCGTATAGCTATGACTTTTCTGCTATACACAGCGATTCTATGGATTTCTGCGCTCTACATCTTCTAGTATGTACTGCTTTGCTCTGCGGAGACAAGCAATAGCGGTCTCGGCACGTTAGGGTGACCTATGTTACGTTTGTGTATGTCACAGTTGGTTAGGATAGGAGAGGATTGCTTTGACTTTTGTGCCAGACACTGCTATTCGGCGGATTCCTGCGCTCTACTGTGACCTAATGTGCCCTGCTTGTCTCTGGGGAGATCAGCAGTAATGGTCGTGGCACGTGTGGTTCAGCTGTGCTACGTTTGCTTTGGTTAGGCTACGATAAATTTGGTTAGGATTAATTTGTCTTTTGTGATATAAACTGCTATGCTGCGGATTTCTACGCTCTACTGTGCTCTAGTATATCCTGCTTGGATATGTGGAGGCCATCTGTACTGATCTCGGCAAATTAGACGGATGTACGTTATGTATGGTAATGTTAAATTTGGTTGAGTTAGAAGAGGACAGCTTTGACTTTTGTTCTGCACACTGCTATTCGGAGGATTCCAGCGCTCTTCGTTGCTCTGCTATACTCTACTCGACTCTAGGGAGGACAGCAATGGCGGTCGTGACTCGACATGTTGTGTTAGGTTTCGTTTGGTTAGGTAAGGGCAGGTCAAGATTGGTTAGGGTGGTTGTGACTTTCGTGCTATGCACCGTTATTCGGTAGATACCTGCCCTCTGCTGTGCTCTAATATGCCCTGCTTTGCTCTGGGGAGGCCAGAAGTGGCGGCCGCGACACGATAGGTTGAGTTGTGTTACGTTTGGTTAGGATACGTCGACACGGGCCAGGTTTGTGTGGCTTTGACCTCTCTGCCATTCACTGGCACTCTATTGATTTCTGCGCTCCACTCTTATCTAATATGTTCTGCCCGTCCCTGCGGAGGCCAGGAATAGTGCTCGCGGCACGTTAGGTTTTGTCATGCTACGCTTGGTTATTCTTGGTTTGGCTATGTTTGGTTGTGATAGCTTCGACTTTTGTTGTAAATACTCGCATTCGGGGGATTTTTCCGTACTAGTGAGCTCTAATATGCTCTGCTTTGCACTGCTGATGCGAGAAAGTGTGCCGGCGAGATTCTAGACTGAGCTAGATTACGTTTGGTTAGCTTACGTTAGCATGGGATATGTGTGGACATCTTTGACTTTTCCGCTGTACACTGCGATCATATGGACTTCTGCGCCCTACTCTCGTCCGATGTGTTCTTCATGGCTCTGGGGTGGCCAGCAATAGTGGTCGCGGCACGTTTGATTGAGTTATATTACGCTTGGATATGTTAGGTTACGCTGGGTTAGTTGGGGATAGCTCTGACCTTTGAACTACCGACTCTTATTCTATGGACTTCTGCGCTCTACTGTGCGCTTTCAAACTCTGTCTGTCTCCCGGGACGCCAGGAATAGTAGTCGCGGCAAGATCGGTTGAGCTATGCTACGTCTGGTTAGATAACTCTTGGTTAGGTAAGGTTGTAGTAGATTCGACTATTGTGTGATGCACTGCGATTCTACGGATTTCTACGCCCTACTCTGCTCTAATATGTTCTGCTTTGCTCTGAGGAAGGCAGAAGTAGAGGCCTTGGCTCGTTAGGTCTATTCATTCTCCGCTCGGTTATGTTAGGTTAGGTATGGTTAGGTTGTGATACCTATGACTCCTGTGAATTATATTGCTACGTGGCGGTTTTCTGCGCCTTACTTGGCTTTACTACACTCTGCTCGGCTCAGTGGAGGCCATCAACTGTGGTCTCGGCACGTTAGGTTGAATTAGGCTACGTTTGGTATGGATATGTTTGTGTGTGTTATGTGCGGGTAGCATAGGATTTCGTGGTATATACAATTTTTCGGAGGATTTCTGTGCTCTACTGTTCTGTACTATATTCTGCTTGGCCCTGGGGTACCCATCTATAGCCACCGCAGCTCGTTGCGTTGAGCTAGGCTTCGTTTGGCTGAGCTACGTTGGCCCAGGCTAGGTTTGGGTAGCATTGACTTTTCTGCTATACACAGCGAATCTATGGATTTCTGCGCTGCACCCACTCTAATATGTACTGCTTGGCTCTGGGCAGGCCAGCAATAGTGGTATCGGACTGTTATGTTTGGTTAGGCTAAGTTTGGTTATGTCCTGTTGGTTTGGGTTTGGTTTGGTTAGTTTCGACTTCACGTATTTACACCGCGATTCTATGGATTTCTGCGTTCTACCCTACATTAATGAGTTCTGCTTGGTTCTGTGGAGGCCAGCAGTATTCGTCGCGGGACGTCAGGTTGAGTCAGGTGCGTTCGATTATGTTGGGTCGGGAAAAGTTTGGTCAGTGCAGCTCCAACTTTTTTTGCTGTACATGGCTATTCGGCGGATTTCTGCGCTCTACTTTACTCTAGCATGTGCTGCTTGGCTGTGGGGTGGGCAGCAATAGCGGTCTCGGAACGTTAGTTAGTGTTAGGCTATGTTTGGTTATGCCCTGTTGGTTTGGGTTAGGCTTGGGTAGCTATGACTTTCCTGAGACACACTGCGATTCCATGGATTTCCGCGTTCTACTCACCACTAATGTGTCCTGCTTTGCTCTGTGGAGGCTAGCAATGGCCTTCGCGGCACGTCAGGTAGACTTATGTTACGTTTGGTTATGTTACGTTTGGTTAGGTTTGGAGAGGGTAGCTTTGACATTAGCGGTATAGTCTTCTGTTACGTGGATTTCTGTTCCCTACTGTGCATTAGTATTATCAGCTAAACTCTGGAAAGGCCGGCAATAATAGTCTCGGCACTTTACCATGAGACAGGTTACTTTCGGTTTGGTTGGATCAGGCTAAGTCTGGTCAGGGTAGGTTTACCTTTTGTGCTGTACATTGCCACTCGTTGGATTTGTGCCCACTACTGTGTTCTATTATGACCTGCATAGCTCTGGGGAGGGCAACCATAGCGGTCTCGGCACGTTAGGTTGAGTTATGTTACGTATGCTTACGTTACGGTTGGATAGGTTAGTAGAGGTCAGGTTTGACTTTGCTGCAGCAGTCTGAAATTAGGTGGGTTTCTGCCCCCAACGGTCCTACAATATTTTCAGCTCGGCTCTGGGAAAGCCAGCAATCATGGTCTCGGCACGTTATGTTGAGATATGTTACGTTCGGTTAGGTTCTGTTCGGCAATATCTGGTCAGGACAGATTTTACTTTTGCGATGTACGCTGCTATTCTGTGGGTTTCTGCGCTCTACTGTGCCCTACTATGCCCTGCTTGCCTCTGGGGAAGGCAACAATAGCGGTCTCTGCAAGTTAGGTTGAGCTACGTTACGATTGGCTATGTTACGTTTGGCCAGATTAGTAGAGGACAGGTTTGACTTTAGTGATATATTCTGCTGTGTGGTGGACTTCTGCTCAGTGCAGTGCTACAATATTTTCAACCTGGTTCAGGGAAGGCCATCAATTGTTGTCTCGGCACGTTATGTTGAGTCAGGTTACGTTGGACAAGCTTGGGTTAGGGTAAGCTTGGTAAGGATAGCTTTAACTTTTATGCTGTACGCTGCTATTCTGTGGATTTCTGCACTCTACTTCGCTCTAGTATGTCGTGCTTGGCTCTGGGGAGGCCAGAGATAGTGATCGCGGCACGTCAGTGTAAGTTAGGATACGATTGACTATGTTACGGTTCATTTGATTAGGAGAGGATAGCTAGGACTTTAGTGATATTATCTGCTATTAGGTGGTTTTCCGCGCCCACAGTGCACTCATATTATCAGCTTGGCTCTGACAAGGCCAGGAACAGTGGTGTCGGCACGTTATGACGAGTCAGGTTACGTTCGGTTAGGCTGGGTAAGGCTAAGTTTGATCAGGAAGGCCTTATCTTTTGTGCCGTATACTTCTTTTCGGTGGATTCCTGCGCTCTGCTGTCCTCCAGTATGTCCTGTTTGTCTCTGGCGATGGCAGCAGTAGCGGTCTTGGCGCGTTAGGTTGTATTATGCTGTGTTTGGTTGTGTTCAGGTGGTTTGGGTTAAACTCGGGTAGCTTTGACTCCACTAATATATTCTGCTTGATCCTGGGGAGGTAAGCTATTGTGGTTGCGGGACGTTAGGTTGGGTTAGGTTTGGTTTGGTCTTGTTACGATTGGATAGCTTAGGAGGGTATAGCTTTGTCTTAAGTGCAGTATCCTGCTGTTATGGAGATCTCTAGACCTACGATGCACTAATGTATTCAGCATGTCTCTGGCAAGTCCAGCAAGGTTGGCCTTGGCATATTATGGTGAGTCAGGCTGCGTTCTGTTAGCTTGGGTTGGGCTAAGTTTGGACAGGGTAGCCTTAACTTTTGGGCTGTACACTGCTATCAGGAGTATTTCTGCGCTCTGCTGTGCTCAAGTATGCCCAGCTTGGCTCAGGGAGGGAAACAATAGCGCCCTCGGCACGTTAGGTTTAGCTATGTCACGTTTGGTTATGTTACAGTTGGTTAGGTTAGGAGAGGCTTTAGCTCTATAGCCTGATATTAGGTGGATTCCTGCGCCGTACAGGGCTGCAATGCTTTCAGCTTGGCTCTGTGAATGCCAGCAATAGTGGCCTCTGCACGTAACGTTGTGTCAGGTTACGTTCGGTTAGGTTGTGGCAGGCTAAGCTTTGTCAGTGTAGATTAAACTCTTGCGCTGTACGCGGCTCTTCGTTTGATTTCTTCGCTGTACTGAGATTTAGTATGACCTGCTTGACTCTGGGAATGAAGCAATGGCGCTCTCGGAAAGTTATGTGGGGTAAGTTTATGTTCGGTTATGTTCCGTTGGGTTGGGTTATGTTTGGGTAATTCTGACTTTTCCGACATGCACTGCGATTCTATGTTTTTCTGCGTCCCACTCTTCACTAATGTGTTTTCTCGGCTCCGGGGAGGCCAGCAATAGTGGTGGCGGCACGTTAGGTTGGGCTATGTTACGTTTGGTTAAGTTACGATTGGTGAGGTTAGGAGGGGATAGCTTTACCTTTAGTGCCGTGTTCTGCTATTATGTGGACTCCTGCGCCATACATTGCTCTAACATCTTCAGCTTGGCTCTTGCAAGGCCAGCAAGCATGGTCTCGGCGTGTCATGATGAGTCAGGCAACCTTGGGCTAGGTTGTGTAAGGCAACGTTTGGTAAGGATAGCATTATCTCTTGTGCTGTACACTGCTATTTGGCGGATTTCTTCCCTCTGTTGTGCTCTAGTATGTCCTGCTTGGCTCTCTAGAGTGCAATAGCAGCGGTCTCCTCACGTAAATTTCAGACGGGCTATGTTTGTTTATGTTCTGTTGGTTTGGGTTAGACTTGGGTGGCATTGACTTTTCAGATGTACACAGCGATCACATGGTTTTCTGCGTTCTACTCTCCTGTAATATGTTCTGCTTGGCTCTGGAGATGGCAGTAATAGTGGTCACGGCACGTTAGTGTATGCTAGGATACGTTTGGTTAAGTTACGGTTCTTTTGGTTAGGGGAGGACAACTGTGTCTCAAGTGCTATAGTCTGGTATTAGTTGGATTACTGCGCCCTACAGATCTCTAATATTTCCAGCCTGGCTATGGCAAGGCCAGCAATAGTGCTCTCGGCACGTTATGTCGAGTCAGTTTAGGCACGGTTATGCCACGTCGGGCTCAGTTTGGTCAGAGTAGCTTCAACTTTTTTGCTGTACGCAGCTATTCGGTGGATTTCTGTGCTGTACTCCGCTCTAGTATAACCTGCTTGTCTCTGTGGTGAGCAAAAATAGCGGTCTCGGCACGTTTGGTTGTTTCAGGCTATGTATGGTTATGTACTTTTGGTTTGGATTAGGCTTGTGTGGATTTGACTTTTCAGATAAACACTGCGATTATATGGATATGTGCGTTCTACTCTCCACTAACGCTTTCAGCATAACTCTGTGGAGACCAGCAATAGTGGCCGCGGCACATTAGGTTGAGTTCGGTTACGTTTGGTTAAGTTAGGAGATAATAGCGATGACCATAGTGCTTTTGTCTGCTATCAGGTGGACTGCGGCGCCCTACAGTGCTCTAATATTTTCAGCTTGGCTCTGGCAAGGCTAGAAATGGTAGTCTCTTCTCGTTATGGTGAGTTCGGTTACGACCGTCAAGGTTGGGTTACGCAAAGTTTGGACACAGTGGATTCGACTTTTGTGCTGTACGCAGCTATTCATTGGATTTCTGCTCTGTCCTGCGCTCTAGCACGTCCTGAATGGCTCTGGGGAGGCCAGAGATGGTGGTCGCGGCACGTCAGTGTAAGTTAAGATACCTTCGGTTACGTTACGATACTCTAGGCTAGGAGAGGACAGCAATACCTTTAGTGGAATAGTCTGCTATTAGCAGGATTTCTGCTCCCTACAGTGCTTTGATATTCCCAGCATGCCCCTGGGAAGGCCTGTAATTATGGTCTCGGCACGTTACGTTGTGTCAAGTTACGCTCGATTAGGCCGTGTTGGGCTAGTTTGGTCAGGATAGGTCCAACCCTTGTGCAGTACGCTGCTGCTTGGTGGATTTCTGCGCTCCACTTCGCTCTAGCATGTCAGGCTTGGCCCTGGTGAGGACAGTAATTGTGGTCGCGGCACGTCAGTGCAAGCTAAAATACGTTTGGGTATGTTACTATTACTTAGATCAAGAGAGGATCGCTAGGACTTTAGTGATACAGTCTGCTATTAGGTGGACTTCTGCGCCCGACAGTGCTCTAATATTTTCAGCTTGCCTCTGGCAAGGCCAGCAACAGTGGTGTCGGCACGTTATGATGAGTCAGGCTACGTTCGGTTAGGTTGGGTCAGGCTAAATTTTGTCAGGATAGCTTTAGCTTTTGTGTTGTACACTGCTATTCGGTGGATTTTCGCGTTCTACAGTGCTCTAGTACGTCCTGCTTGGCTCTGGGGAGGGCAACAACAGCCGTCCCGGCACGTTAGTTTGTGTCAGGCTATGTACGGTTTTTTTCTGTTGCTTTGGGTTTGGCTTGGGCATCTTTGACTTTTCTGATATAGACTGCGATTACATGGATCTCTGCGTTCTACTCTCCCCTAACATGTTCCGCTTGACACTGGGTAGGTAAGCAATAGTGGTCGCGGCGGGATAGGTTGAGATGGGATATGTTTGGTTATGTCACGTTTGGTTATGTGTGGAGAGGGTGGCTTTGGCTTTCATGCTGTAGTCTGATATAATGTTTATCTCTGCTCCCTACAGTGATTTAACATTTTCAGCTTGGCTCTGGGAATGCCAGCAATAATGTGCTCGGCACGTTATGTTGTGTCAGTTTACGTTCGGTTATGCCGGGTTGGGTATGTTTGGGCAGGATATGTCCAACTCTTTTGCAGTACACTGCTATTCTGTGGATTTCTGCGCTCTACTGTGCTCTAGTATGTCATGCTTGGTTCAGGGGACGGCAATAATAGCGGCCTCGGCAAGTTAGGTTAAGGCGGGCTATGCTTGGGTACGTTCAGTTAGCTTGGGTTAGGTATGCGTACGTTAGACTTTTCTGTTATACACTGCGATTCTATGGATTTCTGCGAACAACTCTCCAGCAACATGATCTGCTTGTCAATCGGGAGGCCAGCAGTTGTGGTCGCGGCACGATGGGATGAGCTAAATTAGGTTCGGTCCTGTTACGATTGGTTAGGTTACTCGGGGACAGCTACGTCTTTATTGATGCAGTCTGCTCTTACGTGGATTTCTGCTCCATAGAGTGCTCTAATATTTTCCAGCTTGTATCCGGGAAGGCCATCAATATTGATCTCGGCACGTTGTGTTGAGTCAGGTTACGTTCGGTTAGGTTGGTTTTGGCCAAGTTTAGATAGAATAGCTTTAATTTTTGTGTTGCACACTGCTATTCGATGGATTTCTGCGCTCTGCGGAGATCTAGTATGCCCTGCTTGGCTCTGGGGAGGGCAACAATAGCAGTCTCGGCACAGAAGTTTGAGTTGGGCTATGTTCGGCTACGTTCCGTTGGTCTGTGTTATGTCTGGGTATCTCTGACTTTTCAGATATACACTGCGATTTCATGGATTTCTGTGTCCTACTCCCGACTAATGTGTTCTGCTTGGCTCTGGGGTGGCCAGCAATAGTAGTCGCGGCACGTAGGGTTTAGATGTGTTACGCTTTGTTATGTTACGGTTGGTTAGGTTAGGAGTGGTTATCTTTGACTTTAGTGCTATAGTCTGCTATTGGGTGGTTCCCTGCTAGCTACAGGGCTTTAATATTCTCAGCTTGGCTCTGGGAGCGCCAGCAATAGTGTCCTCTGCACGCTACATTGCGTCAGGTTACGTTCGGTTATGTTGGTTCAGGCTATGTTTGGTCAGGATAGTTCTATCTTTTGTGCTGTACACTGTTAGTCGATGGATATCCGCGCTCCGCTGCACTCTAGTATGTCCAGCGTTGCTCTGGGGGGGGGGCAGCATTGGCGGTCTCGTCGCGTTTGTTTCAATTAGGCAACGTTTGAACATGTTCTGTTGGTTTTGGTTTGGATTGGCAAACTCAGACTTTGCCGATATAGACATCGATTCTATTGATTTCTGCGTCCTACTCTGCACCATCATATTCAGCTTGACGCTGTGAGGGCAAGGAATAGAGCTCGCGGCCTGTTAGGCTCAGTTGGGTTATGTTTGGTTGTGTTACGGTACATCAGGTTAGGAGAAAATGTCTTTGACTTTAGTGCTATAGTCTGCTACTATGCGGTTTTCTGCTCCCTACTGTGCTTTAATATATTCAGCTTGGATCTGGGAAGTCCAGCAATAGTGGCCTCGGCACGTAGTACTGAGTCAGTTTACGTTCGGCAAGTTTGGGTTTGGCGATGTTTGGTTATGATAGCTTTAACTTTTGTGCTGTACACTACAGTCCGGTGAATTACAGCGCCCTACTGTGATCTAGTGTTTCCTGCTTGTCTCTGGGAAGGGCAGCAATATCTGTTTCGGCACGTTAGGCTGAGTTACGTTATGTTTGGCTATCTTGTGTTGGTTTGGGTTAGGTTCGGGTAACTATGACTTTTTTGATATACACAGCAATTGCTATGACTTTTCTGATATACACAGCAATTCAATGGACTTCCACGCTCTATTCTCCGCTAATGGTTTTTAGTTGGCTCCCTGGAGGCCAGCAATAGTGCTCGCGGCAGGAGAGATAGCGTGTGGTTACGTTTGGCTGTGTTAGGTTTGGTTAGGGTAGGAGAGGTAGCCTTGACGTTAGTGGTATACTCTGCTTTTATTTGGATTCCTACGACCTACAGTGCTCCAATATTCTCGGCTTGGCTCTGGGAACGCCAGCAATAGTGGTCACTGCAGGATACGTCGAGACACGTAACGTTCGGTTAGGTTGGGCAGGCTAAGTTTGGTCAGGGTAGATTTATCTTTCGTGCTGCACACTGCTGCTTCGTGAATTTCTGCGCTCTACAGTGCTCTAGTATGCCCGGCTTGGCTCTGGGGAGGGCAACAATAGCGGTCTCGGCGCGGTAGGTTGAGGTAAGCAATGCTTGGACAAGCTCTAATGGTTCAGGTTAGGCTTGGACAGCCTTGTCTTTTCTAATGTACACTGCGATTCTGTGGACTCCTGCCTTCTACACTCCACAAATGAGTTCTGCTTGTATCTGCGATGGCCAGCAATAGTGATCGCGGAACGTAGGGTTTAGGTAGGTTACGCTTTTTTATGTTACGTTTGGTTAGGTTAGGAAAGTATAGTTTTGGCCTTAGTGCTATTGTCTGCTATTAGGTGGATGTTTGCGCCATACAGTGCTCTAATGCTTTCAACTTGGTTATGAGAATGCCAGCAATAGTGGCCTCAGCACGTTACGTTGTGTCCGGCAACGTTCGAGTAGGTTGGGTCAGGCAAAGTTTTGTCCGGATCGCTTTAACTCTTCTGATGTACACTGCGATTCTATCGATTTCTGGGTCCTACTATCCACTAGTGTTCTCCGCTTAACTCTGGGGAGGTCAGAAATGGTGGTCGTGGCACGTTAGGTTGAGCTAGGTTACGTTTGGTTATGTCACGATTGGTTAGGCTAGGACAGGTAGTTTGACCTTTGCGCGATTATTTGCTCTCGGGTGGATCTCAGCGTCATACAGCGCTCTAATATCCTCACCTTGGCTCTGTGAAGGCCAGCAATAGCGGTCTCGGCACGTTATGTTGGGTTAGTTTACGTCCGGTTAGGTTGGGTTAGGCTATATTTATTAAGGGTAGACTCATCTTTTGTGCTGTGCAATGCTATTCGATGGATTTCTGCGCACTACTGTGCTCTAGCATATCCTGCTTGTCTCTGTGGATGGCAGAAATAGAGGTCTCTGCACGATAGATAGTGTTGGGCTATGTTTGGTTGTGTCCTGTCGGTTTGGTTGCGCACGGGTAGCTTTGACTCTTCCGATATTCACTGCGATTCTCTGGATATCTGCGCTTTACTCTCCACTAATGTGTTCTGCTTGGCTCTGCCGTGGCAAGCAGTAGCAGTCGCGTCACGTTAGGTTGAGTTAGGTTAGGTTTTGTCATGTTACGGTTTGTTTGGTTAGGAGGAGACAGCTTTGTCCTTAGTGCTGTAGTCTGCTGTCACGTCGATTCCTGTGCCCTACATTGCGCTAATGGTTTCAGCCGGGCTCTGTCGAGGCCAGCAATTGTGGTCTCGGCACGTCACGATGTGTCGGGCTACGTTCGGTTAGTTTGGGTTAGGCTAAGTTTGGCTATGATTGCTCCAACTTGTGTGCTGTACAATGCTATTCGATGGATTTCTGCGCTCTACTGTGTTCTAGTATATCCTGCTTGTCTCAGGGCATATCAGCAATAGCGGTCTCGGCACGTTACGATGAGTCAGGCTACGTTCGGTTAAGTTGGCTTATGCAGCGTTTGGTAAGGATACCATTAACTTTGTGCTGTACAATGCTATTCCTTGGGTTCCTGCAATCTACTCTGCTCTAGTGTGTCCTGCCTGACACAGGGTAGGCCAGGAATTGTTATACCGGCACGTTACGATGTGTCGGGCTACGTTCGGTTAGGTTGACTTAGGCTACGTTCGGCTAGGGTAGCTCCAATCTGCGGTTCTATGGATATCTATGTTCTACTCTCCACAAATGAGTTCTGCTTGCTCAGCGGAGGCCAGCAGTAGTGTTCGCTGCACGTTATTTTCTGATAGGTTTAGTTTGGTTAAGTTAAGTTTGGGTTAGTTAGGAGAGGGAAGCTTGGACTTTAGCGCCATCGTCTGATATTAGGTGGTTTTTTGCGCCCTACAGAGCTCTATTGCTTTCGGGTTGGGTCTGGCAAGCCCAGCAAGAGTGGTCTCGGCAAGATAAGATGAGTCAGGCTATGTCCGGTTTGTTTGGGTTTATCTACGCTTTGTAAGGATACATTTAACTTTTGTGCTGTACACTGCTTTTCGGTGGATCTCTGCGCTCTTCTGTGCTCCAGTATGTACTGCTTGGCTCTGGGGAGGGCAGCAAAAGCGGTCCCGGCACGTGGAATTTAGAGAGGTTACGTTCGGTTATGCTATGGTTGGTTATGTTAGGGGAGGATAGCTTTGACTTTAGTGCCATTGTCTGCTATTAGGCTGATTTCTGCTCCCTGCAGTGCTATAATGTCTTCAGCTCGGCTCTGGGAAGGTCAGCAAATATTGGTCCCGACAGGTTACGTTGACTCAGGTTACGTTCGGTTGGGTTGCCTTAGGATAAGTTTGTTCAGCATAGCTTTAACTTTTGTGCTTCACACTGCTGTTTGGTGGATCTCTGCGATCTGCTGTGCCCTAGTATGCCCTGCTTGGCTCTGTGGAGGGCAATAATAGCTGTCTCGGCACGTAAGGTTGAATTAGTCAATGTTAGGGTACGTTCCGTTACTTTGGGTTAATATTGGGCAGCTTTGACCGTTCTCATATACACTGCGATTATATGGATTTCTGTGTTCTACTCTCCACTAGTGTGTTCCGCTTGTCTCTGGGCAGGCTAGCATCTGTGGCCGTGGCACGTTCGCGTAAGTAACGTTGTGTTTGGTTTGGCTAGGTTTGGTCATGTTTGGTTAGGATGCCTTTGACTTTTGTGGTATACACTGCTATCAGTGTATTCCTGCTCTCTGCTGTACTTTAGTATATTCTGCTTGGCTGTGGGGTTGCCAGCAGCATTGCTCTCCGAACGTTAGTCTGAAACAAGTTGCGTTTGTTTATGATACGTTTTGCCTTGTTAGGATAGCATACCTCTGACTTTTGTGCTATAAACTAATATTTGGGGGATTTCTGTGATCTACATTGCTGCACTATACACTGCTTGAATCCCGGGGGCAGTTGTGGTCACCGCACGTTAGGTTGAGTTACATTACGTTTGCCTATGTTAGGTTACGTTGTGTTAAATCAGGATAGCTCTGACCTCTGTGCTATAAGCTGCTATTCTACGTACATCTGCGCTCTTCTGTTCGCTATCACACTCTCCTTGGATTTAGGGAGGCCAGCAATAGTGGTCTCGGCACTATAGCTTGAGCTAGGTTACGTTTGCTTAGTTTAGGTTATGACAGGTTAGGTTATGATACCTTCGACTTTTCTGCAAATCACTGCTGTGCGGTGGGTTTCTGCGCCCTGCTGTGCTCTAGCATATTCTACTTGCATCTGGGGAGGCCAGCAATGGTTGTCTCGGCACGTTAGGTTGAGCTATGCTACGTTTGTATGTGTTACGAGTGGTGGGATTAGGATACGGTGGTTTAGACTTTTGTGCTTTACACTACTATTCCGTGGACTTCTGCACTCTAGTGTGCTCCGTCATGTTCTATTAAGCTGCTATTCTACGTACATCTGCGCTCTTCTGTTCGCTATCACACTCTCCTTGGATTTAGGGAGGCCAGCAATAGTGGTCTCGGCACTATAGCTTGAGCTAGGTTACGTTTGCTTAGTTTACTTACTGCAGCTTCGACTTTTCTGCAAATCACTGCTGTGCGGTGGGTTTCTGCGCCCTGCTGTGCTCTAGCATATTCTACTTGCATATGGGAAGGCCAGCAATGGTTGTCTCGGCACGTTAGGTTGAGCTATGCTACGTTTGTGTGTGTTACGAGTGGTGGGATTAGGATACGGTGGTTTAGACTTTTGTGCTTTACACTACTATTCCGTGGGCTTCTGCACTCTAGTGTGCTCCGTCATGTTCTGCTCGGCTCTGCGGAGCGCAGAAATAGTGGTCTCGCCTCGATATTTTCAGTTGGGCAACAATAGGATGGGTTGGATTGGGTCAGGGAATGACTAGTTATCTGACTTTTTTGCTATACACTGCAATGAGGGGGATTTCTGCGCGCTGCTGTGCTCTAGTATATTCTGCACGGGTCTGCAGAAGCCAGCAGCAGTGGCCTTGGCGCGTTCGCATGAGCTAGGCTACGTTCGGTTATGTAACGTTTGGTGAGGTTAGGGTAGTATAGCTTTGACTATTGTGCTATACACTGCTATCCGCGTATATCTGCGCGCAACAGTTTTCTAATATTCTCCGCTCGGATCTGGGGAGGCCAGCATTATTGGTCTCGTCACGTCATGTTTAGTTACACCACGATTGAATAGGTTATGTAAGGTCACGTTACGTCAGGGAATGTTTGACTCTTGTGTTACACACAGCCATTCGGTGAACTTCTGTGCTCTAGTGTTATTTGGCATATTCTGCACGTCTCGGCACGTCACTTTGAGTTGGGCTACGATTGGTCATGTTAGATTGGGCCAGGTAATGCCTGGGTAGGTACGACTTTTTTACTATACACTGCAATGCAGAATTTTCCAGCGCTCTACGATGCTCTAGTATATTCTGCCTGGCTCC
>NW_016908505.1:2330-6046 GCF_001483705.2 Eufriesea mexicana | reverse complement strand
AGGCCAGCAATGGTTGTCTCGGCACGTTAGGTTGAGCTATGCTACGTTTGTATGTGTTACGAGTGGTGGGATTAGGATACGGTGGTTTAGACTTTTGTGCTTTACACTACTATTCCGTGGGCTTCTGCACTCTAGTGTGCTCCGTCATGTTCTGCTCGGCTCTGCGGAGCGCAGAAATAGTGGTCTCGCCTCGATATTTTCAGTTGGGCAACAATAGGATGGGTTGGATTGGGTCAGGGAATGACTAGTTATCTGACTTTTTTGCTATACACTGCAATGAGGGGGATTTCTGCGCGCTGCTGTGCTCTAGTATATTCTGCACGGGTCTGCAGAAGCCAGCAGCAGTGGCCTTGGCGCGTTCGCATGAGCTAGGCTACGTTCGGTTATGTAACGTTTGGTGAGGTTAGGGTAGTATAGCTTTGACTATTGTGCTATACACTGCTATCCGCGTATATCTGCGCGCAACAGTTTTCTAATATTCTCCGCTCGGATCTGGGGAGGCCAGCATTATTGGTCTCGTCACGTCATGTTTAGTTACACCACGATTGAATAGGTTATGTTAGGTCACGTTACGTCAGGGAATGTTTGACTCTTGTGTTACACACAGCCATTCGGTGAACTTCTGTGCTCTAGTGTTATTTGGCATATTCTGCACGTCTCGGCACGTCACTTTGAGTTGGGCTACGATTGGTCATGTTAGATTGGGCCAGGTAATGCCTGGGTAGGTACGACTTTTTTACGATACACTGCAATGCAGAATTTTCCAGCGCTCTACGATGCTCTAGTATATTCTGCCTGGCTCCGAGGGGGGCAGCAGCAGTTGTCTCGACACGTTAAGTTCAGCTAAGCTACGTTTGCTTATGTTACGTTTGGCTAGGTTAGGATAGAGTAGTTTAGCCTTTTGTGACATACGCTGCTAGTCGGTGGATTTCTGCCCTCTACTGTGCTCTAATATTTTCTGCTTGTATCTGCGGCGGCCAGTAATATTAGTCCCGGCACGTTAGATTGAGATACGTTACGGTTCGTTGGGTTAGGTTAGGTTCGTTAGGTTATAGGTTAGGGAGGTCTGGTTAGAGTTTATTTAACTCCTGTTCTGTGCACCGTTTTTCGGAGAGCCTCCGGCTCTACGTTGCTCTACTACACTCCGCTCTACTCTGGCGACGCGAGCAATAGTGGCCGTAGCACGTTAAGTTGCGTCAGGTTACGTTTGGGTAGGTTAAGTTTGGTTACGTTTTGGTATGGTGTCTCTCTCTTTCGTGCTATACACTGCTTTTCGGTAGACTCCTGTGATCTGCAGTGCTCTACTATGTTCTGCTTGGCTCCGGGAATGCCAGCAGAAGTGGTCGCGGCACGTTGCGTTGGGATAGGCAACGTATTGTTAGGTTAGGCTTGCACAGGTTAGGTTAGGGTATCTTCGTCTCTTGAGCTGTGCACTTACATTCAGTGGATTTTTGCGCTCCACATTGCTATACTATGTTCTGCTCGACGCAAGGGGAGGTGAGTAGTAGCGTTCGTGGCACGCTACGTTCACTTACGTTACGCTTGGCTCTGTTATGTTTGGCTACGTTTGGTCAGGATAGCTTTGACTTTCGTGATATACACTGCTACTCGGTGGATTCCTGAGATCTACTGTGCTCTACTACAGTCTGTTTGGCTCTGGGGAGGTCAGGAGCAGTGGCTGCCGCAAGTTATGTCGAGCTACACTAGGTTTGGTTAAGTTAGGTTAGGCCATTTTAAGTTAGCTTATCCTGGACTTTTGTGTTATGCACTGGGATTCGATGGATCCTTGTGCTCTGCATTGCTCTACTATACTCTGCTCTACTCTGGCGATTCGAGCAATAGTGGTCTCGGCACGTTAGGTTTAGTTACTCCGAGTTTGGTTGTGGTGTTTTCGGTCAGGCTAGGTTGGAATAAACATGACCTTCGCGCTGTACGCTGCTATTCGTTGGCTCCCTTCGCTCTACTGTGCCCTAGCATGTTCTGCTTGGATCTATGGTTTTCAGTAAAAGTGGTCTGGGTTAAGTTACGTTCGGTTACATTACTTTTGGACTCGTTAGGATAGTGCAGCTGCGATTTTTGTGCTATACACGGTTATTCTGGGTATTTATACTATCTACGTTGCTCTACTATACTCTGCTCGACTCTGGGAAGGACAGTAATAATGTTCCCGGTACGTTAGTTTGATATAGGCTTCGTTTGATTATGTTACGTTTGACTGGGGTTTTGTGGATGTCTGCGCTCTACATTGTTCTGCTATACTCTGGGGTAGCCTGTAATAGTGGCCTCGGCACTTTAGCTATTGTTACGCTACGTTTGATTATGTTACGTTTGGTTAGGCTAGGAGAGGGTAGCTTCGACTTTTGTGCTATATACTGCTATTCGGTGGACTTGTGCAATATACTGTGCTCTTATATGCTCTGCTTGGATCTGGGGATGCAAGCAGTAGTGGTCTTGGGAAGTTAGGTTGTTATGGTGCGTTTGGTTATGTTACCTTTCGATAGGTAGGGACAGGATATATCTGACTTTTGAACTTCTCACTGCAATGCGGTCGATTACTACGCTCTACTATTCTCTAGTATATTCTGCTTGGCTCTGCGGGGGCCACAGAAGTGGTCTGGGCACGTTAGGTTTTGTTAGGATACGTTTGGCTATGATATCTTTGGTTAGGTTGGGAGAGGATAGATATGAATTTTGTGCCATACACTGCTGTTCGTGGTGTATTGCTGCGATCTACACCCCTCTAGTATGCTCAGCTTGGCCGTGCGGAGGCCATCAATAGTGGTCTCCGCACGTAAGGTTAGTTTATGCTACGTTAGGTAAGGTTATGTTTGATTGGGTTAGGTTTGGAATATTTCACTTTCTTCGCATATACTGAAATTCGGTTGATCTCAGCGCCCTACCGTACATTACTGTACCCGGCTCGACTCTGGGAAGCCAACAATAGTGGTCGCTGCACGTTAGGTTGCGTTAGGTTACGTTTGGGTATGCTACAATTAGCTGGGTTAGGAGAGGGTAGCTCTGACTCGAACGGCTAAGGGCGGCGATGACGCGCGCGTGCGACGTCGCCCTGCCGCGGGTGAGGGAGCCACATTCGCGAGGTGCGGTGCACTGGTGGTCGGCAGAAATCGCGCAGCTCCTGGAGCTCTGCGTGCTCGCCCAGAGCCAGTACACCCAGGCGCGGCGTCGACGAAACGCGGTGTTCGCAGAGAATATCGCGCGCCACTATCGCGAGTAATGGTCCGCGGTGGGCTACCTCCGGAGGGAGATACGCAGAACCAAATCTCGGCAATGGGACGAACTCCTCGCGATGCTCGAAAGCGATCCGTGGTGACGCCCCTATAAATTAGTAATGGGGAAGTTAAGGGCATGGGCGCCCCCCGTGACCGAGCTTATGGACCCAGAGCTCCTGCGGCGGGTGATCGACACCCTCTTCACTGTGGCGGCGGCGGAGGGGGTGCAACCCGCCGCAGTGCGGTCGGAACAGTTCGGATGGTCCGACGAGCTGGGGGTCTCGCGCCAAGCCTTTGCCCTGACTCTGGAAGCTTGGGGCGGCAGTGTGCGACTGCTGTTCGACAGCTGCCTCAGGACCGGTCGCTTCTCGGCATGCTGGAAGGGAGCGAGGGTCGTGCTGATCCCGAAACTAGGGAAGCCGCCTACCGGACGATATGCCTGCTCGACGAGGCGGGCAAGCTCTTCGAGCGCGTTCTAGCTGCCCG
>NW_016908505.1:0-705 GCF_001483705.2 Eufriesea mexicana | reverse complement strand
TACTTTGTCGCGTGGTTGGTCGGGACCTTTCGCTCTCCGTCGTCGTGGCGCGGATGACGGAGTGCTTAGGTGCGTGGCGTGAGGTGGCTCCCTTCGGCGCGGCGGTTATGCTACTGAAGGAGGCCGCGGAGGGAGACCGCGAGCCTAGCGCGCGCTCGTCGTGCGTAGGGCGGCGGAGGCGGCTACGTTAACGCGATGTTAACGCGTGTTAACGCGTTAGACCTCCGCCTTCGTGAGCGACCATGTACCTACGGCCGGGGAGAACGTCTCACTCTCTCGTTGTAACCTAGGTCAGGTTGACCACGAGGTGGCGTGTGAGGGCCCGTCGTTTCGAAAGACCGTGGTCCGGAAAAAGCGTGATGGTCGCGCGGCGTTCGTAGGGTATGCGTGCTTTGCGGTGCGGTGGTATGCATGTTCTGTGTATGTGTGTGTGTGTGTGTGTGTGTGTGTGTGCGCGTGTGTGCGTGTGCGCGCGTGTGTGCCTGTAATCGACCCGTCTCGCGCACATGTGCATGATCGTTTCGGGTGTGATTTCTCGTCGCGCCAGGAGGGAACTGCGCATGCGTCGCGTATGCGTCCTGGCAATTGCGTCGCCGCGAAGTCCAGGGCGCACCGAAATCGTGGGGGTTTTAGTGGGTAAAAATCCCACATAACCCCGCCCCCTCCTCTTTGGTGGCCGGGTATCTTTGGAAGATTTCCCTGACG
>NW_016908504.1:0-3459 GCF_001483705.2 Eufriesea mexicana | reverse complement strand
TGGCTGGAAAATTAAATTTTATTGACATTTTCGACTTATATAGTGGTGAGCTAACTTTCTTGCTTAGATAAGGACGAGGGATGCTTTTGGCGTGCTGTAGCCATTGCAATGCTATAGAATCAGGGTTGAAAATTCAAGTTTATTGACATCTTCGACAAATATCGTGGGGAGCTAGTTTTCTTGCATAAATAAGGAGGGAAGATTCTGTTGGCGTACCATAGCCATGGCAATACTCTCGAATCTACCTGGAAAATTCAATTTTATTGACATTTTCGACTAATATCGTGGTGAGCTAGCTGTCTTGCATAAATAAGGAGGAAACATTCCATTGGCGTGCTATAATCACTGCAATGTTTTTGAATCTGGCAGGACAATACAATTTTACTGACATTTTCGACTAATATAGTGATGAACTGACTTCCTTGCATAAATGAGGAAGATAGATCCTATTGGCGCGCTATAGACATAGCAGTGGTTTAGAACCAGGCCGGAATATTCAATTTCATTGACATTTTCTACTAATATCGCGGTGAGCTAACTTTCATGCATAAATAAGGATGAAAGATTCTATTGACGTGCTGTAGCCATAGCATTGCTACAGGATATGGCTGGAAAATTCAATTTTATTTACATTTTCGACTTATATAGTGGTGAGCTAACATTCTTGCTTAGATAAGGACGAAGGATGCTTTTGGCGTGCTGTAGCCATTGCAATGCTATAGAATCAGGAGGAAAATTCAAGTTTATTGACATCTTCGACAAATATTGTGGTGAGCTAAATTTCTTGCATAAATAAGGAGGGAAGATTTTATTGGCCCGCTATAGCCATTGCAGAGTTATAGAATGCGGCTGGAATATTCAATTTCATTGACATTTTCTACTAATATCGTGGTGAGCTAACTTTCGTGCATAAATATGGAGGAAAGATTATATTTACGTGCTATAGCCATTGCACGGCTATAGAATCCGGCTTGAAAATTCAATTTTATTGACATATTCGACTAATATAGTGGTGAGCACACTTTTTTCATAAATGAGGAGGAATGATTCTACTGGCGTACCATATCCATGGCAATGCTCTAGAATCTACCTGGAAAACTCAATTTTATTGACATTTTCGTCTAATATCGTGGTGCGCTAGCTGTCTTGCATAAATAAGAAGGAAAGATTCCATTGGCGTGCTATAAACACTGTAATGTTCTTGAATCTGGCAGGAATATACAATTTTACTGACATTTTCGACTAATAACGGGGTGAACTAACTTCCTTGCATAAATGAGGAGGATAGATTCTATTGCCGCGCTATAGCCATAGCAGTGGTTTAGAATCTGGCCGGAATATTCAATTTCATTGACATTTTCTACTAATATCGTGGTGAGCTTACTTTCGTGCATAAATAAGAATGAAAGATTCTATTGACGTGCTGTAGCTATTGCATTGCTACAGGATATGGCCGGCAAATTCAATTTTATTGACATTGTCGACTTATATAGTGGTGAGCTAACTTTCTTGCTTAGATAAGGAGGAAGGGTGCTTTTGGCATGCTGAAGCCATTGCAATGCTATAGAATCTGGCTGGAAAGTTCAATTTTATTGACATTTTGGACAAATATCATGGTGAGCTAATATTCTTGCATAAATAAGGAGGGATGATTTTATTGACGTGCTGTAGCCATTGCATTGCATCAGGATATGGCTGGAAAATTAAATTTTATTGACATTTTCGACTAATATCGTGGTGAGCTAGCTGTCTTGCATAAATAAGGAGGGATGATTTTATTGACGTGCTGTAGATATTGCATTGCATCAGGATATGGCTGGAAAATTCAATTTTATTGACATTTTCGACTAATATCGTGGTGAGCTAGCTGTCTTGCATAAATAAGGAGGGATGATTTTATTGACGTGCTGTAGATATTGCATTGCATCAGGATATGGCTGGAAAATTCAATTTTATTGACATTTTCGACTAATATCGTGGTGAGCTAGCTGTCTTGCATAAATAAGGAGGGATGATTTTATTGACGTGCTGTAGATATTGCATTGCATCAGGATATGGCTGGAAAATTCAATTTTATTGACATTTTCGACTAATATCGTGGTGAGCTAGCTGTCTTGCATAAATAAGGAGGGATGATTTTATTGACGTGCTGTAGATATTGCATTGCATCAGGATATGGCTGGAAAATTCAATTTTATTGACATTTTCGACTAATATCGTGGTGAGCTAGCTGTCTTGCATAAATAAGGAGGGATGATTTTATTGACGTGCTGTAGATATTGCATTGCATCAGGATATGGCTGGAAAATTCAATTTTATTGACATTTTCGACTAATATCGTGGTGAGCTAGCTGTCTTGCATAAATAAGGAGGGATGATTTTATTGACGTGCTGTAGATATTGCATTGCATCAGGATATGGCTGGAAAATTCAATTTTATTGACATTTTCGACTAATATCGTGGTGAGCTAGCTGTCTTGCATAAATAAGGAGGGATGATTTTATTGACGTGCTGTAGATATTGCATTGCATCAGGATATGGCTGGAAAATTCAATTTTATTGACATTTTCGACTAATATCGTGGTGAGCTAGCTGTCTTGCATAAATAAGGAGGGATGATTTTATTGACGTGCTGTAGATATTGCATTGCATCAGGATATGGCTGGAAAATTCAATTTTATTGACATTTTCGACTAATATCGTGGTGAGCTAGCTGTCTTGCATAAATAAGGAGGGATGATTTTATTGACGTGCTGTAGATATTGCATTGCATCAGGATATGGCTGGAAAATTCAATTTTATTGACATTTTCGACTAATATCGTGGTGAGCTAGCTGTCTTGCATAAATAAGGAGGGATGATTTTATTGACGTGCTGTAGATATTGCATTGCATCAGGATATGGCTGGAAAATTCAATTTTATTGACATTTTCGACTAATATCGTGGTGAGCTAGCTGTCTTGCATAAATAAGGAGGGATGATTTTATTGACGTGCTGTAGATATTGCATTGCATCAGGATATGGCTGGAAAATTCAATTTTATTGACATTTTCGACTAATATCGTGGTGAGCTAGCTGTCTTGCATAAATAAGGAGGGATGATTTTATTGACGTGCTGTAGATATTGCATTGCATCAGGATATGGCTGGAAAATTCAATTTTATTGACATTTTCGACTAATATCGTGGTGAGCTAGCTGTCTTGCATAAATAAGGAGGGATGATTTTATTGACGTGCTGTAGATATTGCATTGCATCAGGATATGGCTGGAAAATTCAATTTTATTGACATCTTCGACAAATATCGTGGTGAGCTAATTTTCTTGCATATATAAGGAGGGAAGATTTTATTGGCGTGCTATAGCCATTGCAGAGCTAGAGAATCAGGCAGGAACATTAAATTTCATAGACATTTTCTACTAATATCGTGGTGAGCTAACTTTCGTGCATAAATATGG
>NW_016908503.1:0-28364 GCF_001483705.2 Eufriesea mexicana | reverse complement strand
CCCCATCGAGCGGGCATATCGGCAGGTATGCCTTCGGAGGGTCCGTCGGTTTCGCCGGTTTGGGTATCAGCACGACTCTCACTATCTTCCAATATACCGGGTAGCAACCGGTCCTGAGGCAGCTGTCGAACAGCCGCCGCACCCGGTCGCCACACGTCTCCAGATCCAGTGCAAAGGCTCGGCCTGGGATGCTGTCCGTTGTCCGCTCCCGGAGCGGTGATCCTCGCCTCATCCTAACGACCGCACGTCCCAACCTCTCGCCTGAGACCCCCAGCTCGTCGGACCATCCGACTAGTTACGATCGCACTCCAACGGGTTGCACGCCCTCCTACGCCACCGCCGGGAAGAGGGTGTCGATTACCCGCCGCAGGAGCTCGGGGTCCATAGGACCGGTCACGGGGGGCGCCCATATCCTTAACTTCCCCATTACCAATTTATAGGTCCGTCCACGTGGATCGCTTTCGAGCGCCGCGAGGATCTCGTCCCATTGCCGAGATTTGGCTCTGCGAATCTCTCTCCGGAGATCGCCCAATGCGGACCGGTACTCGCGACAGAGGCCCGCGACATCCTCGGCGGACACCGCCCGTCGTCGACTACGCGTCCGGGTGCACTGGCGCCGGGCGAGCACGCAGAGCTCCCCGAGCTGCGCGATTCCGGCCGATCACCAGTACACTGCAACTCTCGAAGGTGGCTCCCTCACCCGCGGCATGGCGACGTCGCACGTGCGCGTCATCGCCGCCCTTATACGCTACGCACCTAACTCCGCATCGACGTTTTCGCGCCCGACGGCCCAATCCGCCCAGTCGATGATCTGGACGGCCGCGGCGAAGAGGTCGCGGTCGAGGCGCCCGAGCGCCCATCGCGACGCTGTGGCGTGCTTCAAGCTGGGTGGTTCTAGACCGGTGCAAGGAGTGACGGCAAGCATCATGGCGATGTGGAAATGGTCGCTATGCGTTCCACCTCCACCGACACCCTCCAGCCGGTGACCCGAAGCGCAGCTGCCGGCGATGCGAACGACAAGTCCTCGATGGACGTGCCGATCCACCGGACGCACGTGCTTACTGAACCCCGGTTGAGCAACCGGAGACCCAATCCCGCGACCCAATCGTGCAGGGCCTAGCCCCGAGCGTCTGTTCGCGGGGAACCCCACGCCACTGAGTGGGCGCTGAAGTCCCCCAGGACCAGAACCGGACGAGCCGTGTGTCCACGAAGGAAAGTTCCGAGCTCGTCCAGGTACCTCACGCACGACGAGAGGCCACGTTTGGCGGAGACGTAGCACCACACCACGACTACGTCGTTCCATGATACCTCCCCAAAACCCCCTCCGGTGTGAAGCAGCGTTGGTGCGGGTGTCCGCAGCATTCTTCCGGCGATGATCGCCACGGAGCGGTCCCGATCCCCGAACCACCCGTCTTGATCGAGGATATAAGTCAAAGATATCCTAACCTATCCTGGCCTAACTAAACCTAACCTATATTTGCCTAATCCAACGCAGCACGCCGATACCACGATTGCTGGGCCTACCAGAGACAAGCTGAGCATATTGGAGCACAGTAGTGTGCAGAAATATGCCGAAAAGTGGTGTACCGCGCAAGAGTCCTAGCTAGCCCCTCCAAACTGAACCATTCGTGACGGAATCAAACGTAACATAACTCGACACAACTTGCAGCGACAACTATTGCTGGCCTCCCTAGAGTCGAATAGAGTATACTCGAGAACAGTAGAGCGTAGGAATCCACCGAATGTCATTCTAAGCCAAGAAAGTCCTAACTACCTAAACCTAAACCGAAGAGACATAACCTAACCAAACGTAAACTAACTTTACCTAATGTGCCGAGACAACCATTGCTGGTCTCCCCAGAGCAAAGCAGGACGTGCTAGAGAAAAGTGGAGCGCTGAAATCCACCGAATAGCCGTGTGCAACACAAAAGTGAAAGCTATCCTAACCAAACATATCCTAATCCAACCTAGCTGAATTTAACCTGACACAACATAACGTGCCGAGACCACAATTGCTGGCCTTCCAACAGCCAATCTGAAAACATTTGAGCGCCGTAGAGCGAAGGAATGCACTTAACAGCAGACTATAGCACTGAAGTCTAAGATATACCCTCCTGACCTATCAAACCGTAACATAACCAAACGTAACATAACTCAACCTGACGTACCGAGACAGATACTGTTGGTCTCGCCAGAGACAAGCTGGACACACCAGAGCACAGTAGAGCGGAGATATTCACCGGACATCAGTGTACAGCGCAAAAGTAAAATCTATCGTGACCAAGCTTAGCCTAACCAAACTTAGCCTGACCCAACCCAACAGAACGTAACCTGACCCACAATAACGAGTTGAGACCACTATTCCTGGCCTTGCCGGAGACGAGCAGAGAATATTAGAGCACTGTAGAGCGGAGTAATCCACCGAACAGCAGAGTACAACACAAAAATTGAAGCAATCCTGACCAAACATTGCCATACCCAACATAACCGAACTTAACCTGACTCAACGAAACGTGCCGAGATCACTATTGCTGCGCTTCACAGAGACAAGCTGGTCATACCACAGCGGAGTAGAACCTGGAAATCCACCGAATAGCAGTGTATAACACAAAAGTCGAAGAGATCCTAACCAAACATAACACAACCTGACCTAAACGAACGCAAATCAGCACAGCCTAACGAGCCTGTGCCACTATTGCTGACCTACCCAGTGCAGAGCAGAACATATTAGAGCACAGTAGTGCGCAGAAATACACCGGACAGCAGTGTATAGCGCACGAGTCAAAGATATCCTATCCTAACCTCACAAAACGTAACATAACCAAACGTAGCATAACTCAACGTGACGTGCTGAGACCACTATTGCTGGGCATCACTGTACCAAGCAGGACGTACTAGAGCGCAGTAGGGCGCAGAAATTCACCGAATAGCAGTGTAAAGCACAAAAGTCAAAGCTAACCTAGCCTAACTTAACCAAACGTAACCAGTTCCAACCTAATGTGCCCGGCCAAATATTGCTGGAATTCCCATCGCCAAGCGGGGCACATTGGGAGGGAGTATAGCGCAGAGGTCCTCAGAATTGCCGTTTTAGCATGGGAGTCAGTGTTATCCTAACCTAACGCAAACAAACATAACTTAACCGAACGTAACGCAACACCTCCTGACGCACAACTGCCACGATTTCTGGATACCTCAGAGCTAAGCAGGGAACATTAGATAACAGTAGAGCGCAGAAATTCACCTAATATCTGTGTACAGAACAAAGGACATAGCTATCCTGTCCTGGCATATCTAAACGTAGCCCAACCAAATGCTGCCTAACACAATCTTACCCGCCGAGGTCGCTATTTCTGGTTCTACACAGAGCAAAGCAGAACACGTCAGAGCAGAGTAGAGCGCAGAAATCCAGCAGATAGCAGTGTACAGCACGAAAGTATAACCTGCCCTATCCTAACATAACCAAACGTAACATAGCCAACCGCAACATATCTCAGAGTAAAGAGCCGAGAGCACTACTGCTGGCCTCGCCACAGCCTAGCAGAGCATATAAGAGCACAGTATAGCGAAGATAACGCCGGCCCAGCAGTGTACAGCACAAAAGTAAAAGCTATCCTATCCATACCTGACCAGACGTAACGTAACCAAACGCACACAAACACAACCTAACGTGCCGAGACGAGTATTGCTGACCTCCCCAGAGCCAAGCAGAATATACTAGAGCACAGTACAGCGCAAAGGTCCACCGAATAGCGGTGTGTAGCATACGAGTCAAAGCTATCCTACCCTAACCTGTCCAATCGTAACATTAAAAATCCCGGCATAGCATAACCTATCGTGCCACGACCACTATTGCTGGCCTCTCCAGGGACGAGCAGAGTAAAGTAAAGCACAGTATAGCGCAGAAGACCACCAAATAGAAGCGTAATGCACAAAAGTCAAAGGCATTCTAACCAAACCAGGCACAACCTAACCTACCCAAACGTGGAATATCTAAACGTAACCAGACGAGACCTCTATCGCTGGCCTCCCCATAGCCAAGCAGAACAGATTAGAGCACGGTAGTGCGCAGAAGTCCAGTGAATAGAGGTGTATAGCACACGAGTCAAAGCTACACTAACCACACTTATCCCAACTTAGCCAAGCCAAGCGTAACATAACTCAATCTAACGTGAAGAGACCACCATTGCTGGCCTCTTCAGTGCCCAGCAGAGCGTAGTAGAGCGTAGTAGTGGAGCGCAGAATTCCGCGGAATAGTAGTGTATAGCACAAAAGTCTAAGCTAGATTGTCCTAACTTTCCCAAACGTAAAATAACCGAACGTTGCTTAACTCAAACTAACGCGCCGAGGCCACTATTGCATGCATCCCCAGAGCCAAGCAGAGTATACTAAAACGCTGCAGATCGCAGGAATCCTCCGAATAGCGGTGTATAGCATAAGGGTCGGAGGTACCCTCCCCTAACCTTACCAAGCGTAGCATAGCCGAACGTTATCTATCATAACCTAACGTGCCGAGACTACTATTCCTGGCCTTCCGAGAACGAAGCAGAACCTACCAGAGCACAGTGGAGCGCAGAAATCCGTCGAAAAACAGTCTATGCCAGGAAAGTCGAATCTATCCAAACCTAACCCAAGCTAACCGAACGCAGCCAAACGTGGTGTAATTAAAGCTAACGGTCCGAGACCACTATAAGTGGGCTCCCCAGAGCCGAGCAGAGTATTGTAGCGTGACGTACTCTGTAGAAACACAAGGAATTGCGGTGTATAACACAAAAGTCAGAGCTATCATATCCTGACCTATTCAAACCCAGTTTAACCAAACGCAGCCATACCTAACCGTACGTGCCGAGACCACTGTAGCTGGCATCCCCAGAGCAAAGCCGAGTATACTAGAGCAGAGTAGCGCACAGAAAGCCACCAAATGGTAGTATGTAACACAATAGTCAAAGATAACTATACCTAGCCTGACCAAACCTTACCTAACCAAACGTAGTATGACCAAACCTAACGAGACTAGACCTGTATTGCTGGCATTCCCAGAGCCAAGCAGATTATGTTTGAGCACAGTAGAGCGCTGAAATCAACCGAATGGCTGTGTCTAACGCAAATGTCGAAGCCATCATGACCAAACGCAACGTATCGTAACATACACGAACGTAGTCTAACTAAAGCTGTCGTGCCACGGCCGCTATTGCTGGTCACCCAGTGTCGAGCAGAGTACAGTAGAGCAGTTAAGAGCGCAGAGATCAACCGTATAGCTGTATATGGCGTCAAAGTTATCCTTTCCTAAGCTATCCAAGATTAACCAATCCAAACGAAGCCTTACTCAACCTAACCTTCCGAGATCACAAATACAGTACTCCACAGCGCCAGGCAGAGAGTATTAGATTTCAGTAGATCGTAGAAATCCAACGATAAGCAGTGTATAGCACATAGGTCAAAGGCAACCGAACCAAACATAGCATAACCGTAACTTGCCAAACGTAACGTAACTGAACCATACGTGCCACGACCACCATTTCTGGCCTCCCCAGAGACAAGCGGATGCCAGTAGAGCAACGCAGAGCGCAAATTCTGACCGAATAGCAGTGTATAGCGCAAAAGTCAAAGTTACCCTATCCTAACCTAATCAAACGTAACATAACTCAACCTAACGTGCCCACACCATTATTGCTGACCTCGGCAGAGACAAGCAGGATATAGTAGAGCACTGTAGAGCGCAGAAATGCGGCGCATTGAAGTGTAAAGCAGAAAAGTAGAAGATATCCTGACATAACACGACCCAGCCTAATCTAACCAAACGTAATCAATTCCACACAAACGTGACTAGCCAAATATTGCTGGGCTCCCTATCGTCAAGCAGGGCATATTAGGGGGAGTAGAGCGCTGAGGACCATAGAATGGACGTGTATAGCACGAAAGTCATAGATATCCTAACCTATACCCGGCAAATATAACTTAATCCAACCTAACGCCCCGCCGCCACTGTTTCTGGAATTCGCAGAGCAAAGCAGGGAATAGTAGATAACGGTGGAGCGCAGGAATCCACCGAAAAGCAGTGTACGGCACTTAAGTCATAGCTATCTTATCCTAGCACAGCCAAACACAATACAACCAAACGTAACCAAACTGTGACTATCGTGCCTAGACGACTATTACTGACCTCCCCAAAGCAAAGCAGAATATACTACAGCACAGGAGAGCGCAGAAATCCACCGCACTCTAGCGCAAAGCAAGAAAGTCAGACATATTCTAACCTAACCGGCAAAACCTTACCGGACTCAACCTAACCAAGCCGAGCGAAGCATATATCAACCTAACGTGCAGAGACCACAACTGTAGGTTCCACAATTGGAACGTATTAGTGGACAGTAAAGCGAAGAAACCCACCGAATAGAAGTGTATAACACAGAAGTCAAAGCTATCCTATACTAACGTAACCAAGCGTAGCATAACCAAACGCAGCCTAACGCCACCTTAAGTGTCCAGACCACGCTTGCTGCCCCCCCCTCCCAAGCGCCAAGCAGAGCATATTACAGCAGAGTAGAGCGCAGAAGTACACCGAATAGCAGTGTATAGCACAAAAGTCAGAGCTATTCTGTCCAAACCTGACCAAACGTAACACAAGCAGAGTAACGTAGCAGAACCTTACGTGCCACGACCGCTATTGCTAGTCTCAGAAGAGCTAAGCAGAGCATAGGAGAGCATTCTATAGCTCTGGAATCATCCGAGCAGCTGTTTATAGCACACAAGTCAAAGCTAAGCTAACGAGGCCTAACCAAACCTAACCGAACCAAACGTGACATAGCTCAAATTAATCTGCCAAGAGCACTATTCCTGGCATCCACAGAGGCCAGCAGAGTGCGATAGCGCACAGAAGAGCGCAGAAGTCTATAGAATAGCAGTGTGTAGCACAAAAGACGTAACTATCCTAACCAAGTGCATCGTTACCTAACATAACCAAACGTAATATAACTTAACCTAACGTGCCGCGACCACTATTCCTGACCGCCCGAATGTAGAGCAGAGTACAGAAAGGCTATGTAGAGCGCAGAAATCTACTGAACTGCAGTGTACAGTACAAAACCCAAAGCTACCCTATCCTGACCTGTCAAAGCTTAACGCAACCAATCGTAACTTAACTGTACCTAACGTGTCGAGACCTATATTGCTGCCCTCCTCAGAGTCAAGCAGAAAATATTAGGTGAGAGTGGAGCACAGAAATCCAAAGAATTGCAGTTTATAGCAGAAAAGTCAAAGCTACCCTAACCAAACTTAGCCTAATCAACCCTTACAGAACGAAACATAGCTCAACATAACGCGCCGAGATCACTATCTGTGGGCTTTCCGCTGCCAACCTGATCACACTAGGGCATTGTAGATCGCTAAAATCCGCCGTATAGCTGTGTTTAGCGCAAAAGTCAAACCTATCACCTCCTAACATTGCTGATCGTAACTGAATCAAACGTGACGTAACAGCCTATCGTGCCTCGACCGCAATTGCTGGCCTTCTGAAGGTCGAGTAGGGCATAGTAGAGCAGCGATGAGCGCATGAATCCACCGAAAATCAGTGTATAGCACAAAATTCATGGCTATCCTATCCTAACCTAACCAAACGTAACATAGCTCAACCTAACGTACCTAGACCACTGTTACTGGTCTCTCCAGAGACCAGGAGAATAAGCTAGAGCACAGTAGGGCGCAGAAATCCGAGGCATTGTAGTGAAAAGCACGAAAGTCAAGTCTGTCCCAAGCTAACCTGACTTAACCTAACCTAACCAGACGTGACATTACGCAAAACTAACGTGCCTAGACTTCTGTTGCTGGCCTCCGCATCGCCAGGCAGAACATATTAGAGGAAAGCAGCGCGCGGAAGTCCAAAGACTGGCAGTGTATAGCACAAATGTCGAAGACAACCTAACATAGTCTGCCATACGCTAACCTAACCAAACGTATCCTAACTCAACATATCGCGTCGAGACAACCATTGCTGCCATCCCTAGAGCAAAGCAGAGAACATTAGTGCAGTGTAGGGTACCGAAATCCACAGAGTAGCTGCGAATATCATAAAAGTCGAAGCCATCCTAACCAAACGTAGCATACCTCAACCTAACGTGACGCGACCACAATTCCTGTCGCTCACAGGCACAAGCATATTGTGATACAGCACAGTAGAGCGAAGAAATCCACCGAGCAAGAACGTATACCGCAAAGGTCAAAACTACCCTCTCCTAACCTATCCAATCGACAAATACCCAAACGTAGCCTAACTAAACCTAAAGTGCGGCGGCCACTATTGTTGGCACCCCGAGTGTCGAGTAGAGCATAGCATGGCCATGCAGAGCGCAGGAATCCACCGAATTGCATTGTGTAGCATAAAAATCAAAGCTATACCGTCCTACCCTAACCAAACCTATCGCAACCAAGAGTCATCTAACAAAATGTAATGTGCCGCTTTCACTACTGCTGACATCCCTGGCAATGCAGAGCATATTAGAGGAGAGTAGGGCGCAGAAATCCATGGAATCGCACGGTATAGCGGAAAAATCATAGCTATCTACACCTTACACATGCTAACGTAAACTAATCAAACGTAACCTAACTCAACCTAACATGCCGCGGCCACTATTTCTGGCCTCCACAGAACCAAGCAGTACATACTAGAGGGGAGATGGGCGCTGAAAGCCATAGAATCGCACTGTGCATCAGAGAAGTCAAAGATATCCAAGCGGAACACAAACAAACATAACCTAACCGAAGGTAGACAAACTCAGAGGAAAGTGCAGCAGCTACTATTTCCTGCCTCCCCAGCGTCTAGCAGATCAGACAAGAGCTGTGCGTAGGGCAGGAATCCACAGAATAACTGCGTATAGCACAAAGGTCATTGAAAACCTAATCTAACAAGGCCGAACCTAACATAACCAAACGTAAAGTACCAAAACGTAACCTGCCGCGACCACTATTGCTGGCCTCCCCAGAGAGGAGCAGAATATGATAGGGCAGAGTAGAGCACAGGAGTCTATAGGGATATCGGTGTAGAGGACATATGTTGAAATTTTCCTAACCTAACCCAACCGAACCTAACCTTCCGAAACGTAATCAATCCCAAGTAAACGGGCCTCGACCAGTATTGCTGGCCCCCGCAGAGCCAAGCAGCGCATGATAGAGTAGTGTAGAGCGCAGAAACCCACAGAATCGCAGTCTACAGCAGAAAAGTCGAAGCTATAAGTGGCAAACCAGAGCTAACGTAACATAACCAAAAGAATCCTATTTCAACCTATCATGCCGGGACCAGTATAGCTGTATTCTCCAGAGCCAAGCAGAACTTACTACAGCGCACCGGAGGCTATAAATCCTCCGAATAGCAGCTTATACCGAGAAAGTCAAACCTATCCATACCTGACCCAGAATAACGTAACGAAACGAAACGTAACCTAACTCAACCTAACTGGCCGAGACCACTATTACTGGACTCCCCAGAGTCGAGCGGAGTATAGTAGAGCAACCTAGAGCGTAGAAATCCGCAGAACAGCAGTGTATAGCGCAGAAGACAAGGCCATCCTATCCTACCATGTCCAAACGTAGTATTGCGAAGCGAAATCTGACTCAACCTAACGTGCCGGGACCGCTATTACTGGCCTCCCCGGCACCAATCAGAGCATATTAGAGAGAAGTACAGCGCAGAGATCCCTCGAATAGAAGTGTACAGCACAAAAGTCAAAGCTACCCTAACCAAGCCTAACTAAACCTAACCCAGCCAAACATAGCATACCTCGAACTTACGTGCCACGACAGCTATTGCTTCCCTCCCGATAGTCGATCAGGGTATAGTAGAGCAATGTAGAGAGCTGAAATCCACAGAGTTGTAGCGTATAGCACTAAAGTCAAAGCTATTCTCTCATAAGCAAATCAAAAGTAACATAACCAAACGCAACCTAACACAGGCTAACGTACCGAGATCAATACTGCTGGAATCCCCATAGCCGAGCAGAGTAAACTAGAGCAAAGCAGTTCGCAGGAATCCACCGAATAGGAGTGTATAGCACAAAGGTCAAAGCCGTCCTATCTAAACTTAAACTAACCTAACCTAACCAAGCGTAACATATCCCATCCAAACCTGCAACAACCGCTGTTGCTGGTCTCCCCAGAGACATGCAGATGCTAGTAGAGCAATGCAGTGCGCAGATGTCGACCGAAAGGGATCTATAGCGCACAGACGGAGCTGTACTGGCCAAACCTATCCGAACCAAGCAAAAGTATAGGTATCATGTCTCAAGCTTGCGATTCGAAACCACCGTTTCTGGTCTGCCCTGAGCCAAGTAGAACATACTAGAGCACCGTAAAGCGCAGAAATTCAACGTACAGCGTTGTGTAGCGTAAAGGTCAAAGCCAACATATCCATATCCAACCCAAACAATCGTAACCACACGTCACATAACCCAACCTATCACGTCACGAACACTATTTCCGGCTAGATCACAATCGAGCAGAGTATAATAGTGCAATGTAGAGCGCAGAAATCCAATGAATGGCAGTTTACGGCGCAATGGTCAAGGCTATGTTATCCTAACCTAACCAAACGTAACATAACCGAACGTGACCCCACTCCACCTGACGTGCAGAGACCACTGTTGCTGAACTCCACAGAGCCAAGCAGAGTGTACGAGAGCACAGTAAATCGCAGACATTCACCAAATAGCAGTGTATAGCACAGAAATCAAAGGTATCCGAACCTAATCAGGCCTAACTTAGCCTAACAGAGCATGGAATAACTAAGCCTAACGAGACGAGACCACTATTCCTACTATCGCCAGGGCCGAGCAGAGCAAAGTAGAGCCATGGAGTGCGTAGAAACCCTCCGAATAGCAGTGTATAGCACAGAAGTCAAAGTTTTCCTATCCTAACCTAACCAAACGTATTACAAATAAACGTATCCTAACTCACCCTAACGTTCCTAGACCACAATTCTTGACCCCCACAGAGCAAAGCAGAATATACTAGAGCAAAGGGGCGCGCAGAAATCAGCCGCATTGTGGTGTACAGTAGAAGAGAAAAATATATCCAGACCTAACCTGTCCTAACCTAACACAATCAAACGTAACCATTCCCACCCTAACGTGTCTAGCCCACTCTTTACGGCATCCCTATCGCCAAGCGGGTCACATTAGAGGAGAGTAGAGGGCACAGGTCCACAGAGAGGCAGCGTATGGTACGAAGGTAAAAAATATCCCAACCTAACCCAAACGAACCTAACACAACCGAACGTGACCTGACACGACACTAGGCGCTACGGCCACTATTTGTGGTATACCCAGAGCAAAGCAATGAATATTTGATATCAGTAGAACGCATAAATTCAACGTACAGCAGTGTACAGCACAAAGGTAGAAGCTGCCCAAAACTAACCCAAACATGCATAGCCTAACCAATCGTAGCCTTACTCAAACTAACTTGCCGAGGTCGCTACTTCTGGCCTCCCGATAGTCGCACAGAGTACAGCAGAGGAACGTAGAGCGTAGAAGTCCTTCAAATATCGGTGTATAGGACAAAAGTCAAAGCTATCCTCCCCTAACCTGAGCAAAGGTTGCATAACCGTGCGTAACGTAACTCGGACTAACGAGCCGAGACTGTACAGCTGGCCTCCGCATATCCACGCTGGAAATACTAGACCTCAGTAGAGCGCATGGATGCGCAGGATAGCTGCGTATAGCACACAAAGCCAAACCCATGTTGACATAGCTTATCCTAACCTAATCAGAGCGAACGGAACATAACTCAGTCAAACGTGCCACGAACATTATTGCTAGCATCGCCAGAGACAAGCAGAATATATTAGAGCACAGTAGATCGCAGAAGCCACCAGAATAGCAGCGGAAAGCGCGAAAGTTAAAGTTGTCCTATCCTAACTTACCCAATCGTGACATAGCCAAGCGTAGAGTAACCCAAATTAATGAGCCGAGAACGCTATTGCTGTCCTCACCAAAGCCATGCCGAGCGCCTTAGAGCGCAGTAGAGCTCAGAAAACCGCCGAATAGCAATGTGTAGAACAAAGGTCAAAGCTACACCTTCTTAACATAGCCAAATCTAATCCAACTGAACACACTTACTCAACACAACGTGTCGCGACCACTATTGCTGGTCTCCGCAGGGCCATGCAGAACACATCAGAGGAGAGTAGGGCGCTGAGATCCATCGAATCGCAGTGTATATCAGGAAAATCAAAGCTATTCAAACCTTATCCATGCTAACGTAGCATAACCTAACCAAACGTAACATAATTCAACCTATCGTACCGCGGCCGCTATTTCTCACCTCAAAAGAGTCGAACGGAGTACAGCAGAGCAATGGCGAGCGCAGGTATCCGCCGAGTAGCAGTGTATAGCGCAAAAGTCAAAGTTATACTTTCCTAACATAACCAAACGTAACATAAGCAGACGAAACATAACTAAACCCAACGGGCCGAGAGCACTATTGCTGGTCTCCCCATAGACAAACAGAACTTACTTGAGCAGAGTGCAGCGCAGAAATTCAACGAATAGCAGTATGGAGCACAAAAGTCAGAGCTAACCTAACCAAACGTAACCTAACTTATCCTAACAAATCGTTACACAACTCAACCGATCCTGCCACGACCGAACATTGGTGGCCTCCCCAGAGTCGAGTATGGTATAGAAAAGAAACGAAGAGCGCGGAAATCCACCGAATGACAGTGAATTCCTAACATAACCAAACGTAACATAAGCAGACGAAACATAACTAAACCCAACGGGCCGAGAGCACTATTGCTGGTCTCCCCATAGACAAACAGAACTTACTTGAGCAGAGTGCAGCGCAGAAATTCAACGAATAGCAGTATGGAGCACAAAAGTCAGAGCTAACCTAACCAAACGTAACCTAACTTATCCTAACAAATCGTTACACAACTCAACCGATCCTGCCACGACCGAACATTGGTGGCCTCCCCAGAGCCGAGTATGGTATAGAAGAGAAACGAAGAGCGCGGAAATCCACCGAATGACAGTGAACAGCGCAAGAGACAAAGCTATCCCGTCCTAACCTAACCAAACATAACCAAATCAAACGCAATCTGACTCAAACTAATGTGCTGCGGCCAATACTGCTGGCCTCCCAAGGGCCACGCAGGACACATCAGTGGAGCGTGGGTCGCAGGAACCCATCGAATCGCAGCGTATAAAAGAAAAATCAAAGCTGTCCTTACCTTACACATGCTGACATAAACTAGCCAAACGTAACCAGACTTAGTCTAGCATGACGCGACCACTATTTCTGGCCTCCACAGATCAAACTATAGCATATTAGAACACAGTAGACAGGTGAAATCCACCGAAATGCAGTATTCAGCACAAAAACCAAAGGTACCCCGTCCTAACCTGACCATTCGTAACACAACCAAACGTAACAGAACTCAACCTCATGCACCGCCACCACTATTGCTGGCCTCCCCAGAGCCAAGGAGAACATATCAGAGGAGACGAGATCGGCGAAATCCACAGAATCCCAGTGTAAAGCAGAGAAGTCGAAGATACACGGACCTAACACAAGCTAACGTATCCTAACCTGATGTAGCAGGCTCAACATAACGTGCCGCGGCCACTATTGCTGGCCTCCACAGGGCCAAGCAGATTACAGTGTAGCAGAGTAGATGGTAGGAATCCACGGAAAAACAGTGTATGGCACAAAAGTCATATCTATCCACTCCTAACCTGACAAAACGCAACGTATCCAAACATAACGTACGCCAACCTGGGGTGTCACGACCACCATTTCTGGCCTCACGGGAGCCAAGCAGTTCAGAGCAGAGCAATGTACAACGTTGAAGTCCACAGAATAGCATTGTATATCGCAATGGCCATAGCTATCCCAACCAAACCTCTCCAAACTAAGCCTAACCAAGCGTAAAATAAATCAACATAACACGCCGCGACCATAGTTTCTGGCGTCCCCAGCAATGAGCTGATTGCGGTAGCGCGCAGAAGAGTGCAGAAGCCTATAGAGTAGCAGTGTGTACCACAAAGGTCTAAGCAATCCTGACCTAACGCAACGGAACCTAGCCTAACCTAATATATTCTACCCCAATCTAACGTGCCGCGGCCAACACTGTTGGCCTCCGGGAGTCGAGCAGAATGTGGTGGAGCAATCCAGAGCGCAGAAACGCGCCGAAGTGCAGTGTGTAGCACAAAAGTCTTAGCGATCCTTTTCTAACCTAGCCAAAGGTAACACCACCAAACGCAAAATAACTCAGCCTTACGTGCGGAGGCCACCATTGCTGCCCTCCCCAAAGCCAAGTAGAACATATTAGGGCAGAGTAGGGCGCAGAAATCCATAGAATCGCAGTGTGCAGCAGAAAAGTCACAGATATCCAAACCTAACCCGAAATAACTTAACTTAACCTAACGTAGCAAAATACAACGTAAGGTGCCGCGACCGTTATTGCTGGCCTCCCCAGGGTCCAGCAGATTAGAGTAGTGGACAGAGGAGGGTCGGAATCCATCGAATAACAGTGGTTAGCCCGAAAGTCGACGCTACAATAACCAAGCTTAGTCTAACCTATCGCAACCACACGTAACCTCACACAACCTAACGTGCCAGGACCACAATTACTGGCAACGCAAGAGTCAAGCTGAGTATAGCAGAGCAATCTAGGACGCTGAAATGTACAGAATAGCGGTGTATAGCACAAAAGTCAAAGATATACCGACTAAACCTCACCAAACCTAGCCGGACCGAACGCAACATAACTCAACCGGACCTGCCGCGCCCACTATTCCCGGCGTCCCTAGACGCGAGCACAGCGTTGTAGTGCACAGTGCAGCGCAGAGGTCCAAAAAATCGCCGTGCATGGCGGAAGAATCAAAACAAGCCAAACATCACCCATGAAAACATAACCTACCCAAATGTAGCCTAACTCAGCCTAACATAACGCAGCAGCTATTTCTGGCCCACAGATCTAATAAGAGCATATAAGAGCTCAGAAGGCCGGAGAAATCCACCGAAATGCATTATGTGGCACAAAGGTCAAAGGTCCCCATCCTAACCTAACCAATCGTAACACAACCATACGTAACCAAACTCAACATAATGTGCCGCCACCACCATTGCTGCACTCCCCAGTGCCAAGCAGGACATATCAGAGGAGAGTAGGGCGCAGATATCCATAGCATCGCAGAGTACAGCAGAAAAGTCAATGATTTCCAAACCTAACAGAAACAAACGTAATCTAACTAAACGCAGGGAAACAAAACGTAACGCGCCGCGACCACTATTGCTGGCCTTCCCAGGCCCCAGCAGATTAGGTTAGAGCACCTTGGAGTACAGGAATCCTCCGAATAGCAGTGTATAGCACGAAAGTCAAACCTACCCTAGACAAACATTGCATAACATAACCTAACCAAACGTAACCTAACTAAACGTAACATGCCACGAGCACTAATGCTCTCATCCCGGGAGTTGAGCACAGTGTAGTAGAGCAATATAGAGTGCAAATATCCACTGGTTAGCAGTGTATAGCACAAAAGTCAAGGCTATCCATTTCTAACTTAACCAAACTTAGCATAGTCGCACGCAACCTAACTCAGACTAACGTGCAGAGAACAATACCGCTGGCGTCCCAGAGCCAAGCAGAATATACTAGTGCACAGTAGAGCGCATAAACAGACCGAATATCGGTGTGTACCATAAAAGTCAGAGCAACCATGTCTTAACTTTACCAAACGAAGCACGACCAAACGTTATTTATCTCAGCCTAACGTGCTGATACCTCTATTGCTGGCGTCCCAAGAGCAGAGGAGAGTGTAGTAGAGCAGTGTAGAGCGTAGAAATCCACCCAAAAGCAGTGTACGGCACAAAAGTCAAATCTAACACATCCAAACGTAATATAAACCAGAGCAACATAGCATATCCTAAAGTGCCGGGATCACTATTGCTGGCCACCCCAGAGCCAAATAGAATATACTAGAGCACAGCAGATCGCAGGCATTCACCAAATAGCAGTGTATAGCACACAAGTCAAAGATATCCCAACCTAACCTGACCTAACATTACCTAACCAAACGTGGAATGACTAAACCTAAAGAGCCGGGACCTCTACTGCTAGCCTGTCCATAGTCAATCACAACATATTAGAGACCAGCAGAGGGCAGAAATCCACCGCATTGACGAGTATGCCGCAAGAGTCAATGCCATTCTATGGTAACCTAACCAAACGTAAGCTGGCCGAACACAGCCTAACACAACCTGACGTACCGATACCACAATTGCTGGCCCCCGGGCGTCAAGCAGAGCGTATTGAAGCACAGTAGATTGCAGGAATCCAACGAATACGCGCGTAGAGCACAAAAGTCACAGCTATCCTGTCCTAACCTAACCAAACGTAACGCAGCCGAACGCAACATAACTGTGACTAACATGCCGAGCCCAATATTGCCGGCCTCCCCAGGGCCAAGCAGAATATACTAGTGCACAGTAGAGCGCAGAAAGCCGCCGAATAGAAGTGTATAGCACAGAAGTCAGAGCCGTCCTTACCAAACTTAGCCTAACCTACCCTAGGCGAAGATATCCTTACAAAACGGAACGTGCCGCGACCACCATTGCTGCCCTCCCCATAGACAAGCAGACGATATTACAGCAATGCAGAGCGCACGTGTCGACCGAATAGCAGTGTATAGTTCGAAAGTCAAAGCCATCATAGGCAAACTTTGCCAAACCTGGCCTACCCAAACGTACCATAACACAACCAAACCAGCCACGACCGCAATTACTAGCATCCCCAAAGACAAGCAGATGCTAGCAGAGCAATGTATTGCACAGGTATCGAACGAACAGCAGTGTACAGCACAAGAGTCAAAGCAACTCTAACCAAGCATATCCGAAACCAAGCAAAGCCACGAGCAACCTAACACAAACTTGCGTGCTGAAACCACCATTACTGGCCTCCCCAGTGCCAACCAGAACACACTAGTGCACAATAGAGCGCAAAAGTCCCCCGAAAAGCAGTTTATACCGCAAATGTCATAGCAACAAGCCTAAGCTAACTTATCCTCACCAAAAGTAGCCTAACTCAACCTGACGTGTAGAGACAGTTATTTCAGGCCCCCAGAGCCGAGCAGAGTACATCAGAGCAATTCAGAGCGTAGAAATGCTTCGAATAGCTGCGTATAGCACAGTAGTCAAAGCTACCCAGTCCTAACATGACCAATCGTAACATTACCAACCGTAGCCTAACAAAACCTATCGTGCCATGACCACAATTGCTGGCCTCCGCAGAGTCGAGCTGGGTATAGTGGAGCACAGTAGAGCGAACAAAGCGACCAAATAGCAATGTACAGCACAAAAATAGAAGACAACCTGACCTAACCAGACCTAACCAGACCTAACCAAACGTTGTATAACTAAACCTAACGAGCCGCGAACGCTATTGCTGGCTTCCGCAGAGACAAGCAGAACATGATAGAGTGCAGTTGAGCACATAAGTGCTTGTAATATCAGTGTTGAGCACATATGTCGCAGCTATCCCAACCTAACCCAAGGTAACCAAACAAAACCAAACGTAATCTGACTAAACCTAACATGACGCGACCAGTTTTACTGGCCTCCACAGAGCCAAGCAAGGCATATTATAAGAGACCAGAGCGCTGACGTCCATAGAATGTCATTGCATGAAACGAATGTCAAAGGTATCTCAACCGAACCCAAACAAACCTAACGTAACTAAACATAAAATACCTCATCCTAAGGCGCCGCGGCCACTGTTTCTGGAATTCTCAGGGCGAAGCAGGGAAAACTAGGACACAGTAGGGCGAAGAATTTCACCGAATTGCAGTGCACGGCACAAAAGTCAAAGCTACCGTGGCCTTACATAACCAAGCGCAACAAAAGCAAACGTAAGATGACCCAACCTAACGTGCCAGAACACTATTGCTGGCAACCACAAAGCAAGGCCGAATATATTAGAGCACAGTGGAGCTCAGAATTCCGCCGCACTGAGGTGTGAAGCACAAAGGTCGAAGATACCCTAACCTAAGCGGACATAACCCAACCTAAGCAAAAGTAGCCTAACCCAACCTATCGTGCCGCGACTAGTACCGCTGGCCACCCCAGAGCAATGCAGGGCATATTAGAGCACAGCAGAGAGCAGGAATCTACGGAAGAACGGTGCATAGTACGAAACCCACTGTCATCCTAACCAAACTTGACCCACCCGAACCCAATAAAACGTAACCTAACATAACCTATAGTGCCCTTACGACCATTGCTGGCCTCCAGAGAGTCGAGCAGAGTATAGTAGAGCCATGTAGAGCGCAGAAATGCACCGAGAAGCTGTTTATAGCACAAACGTCAAAGCTATCTCCTCCTAACATGGCCAATCGTTACATAACCAAGCGTAACCTGACACAACCTAACGTGCCGCGACCATGGTTGCTGGCACCCGCAGAGCCAATCAGAACACATTTGTTTATAGTGGAACGCAGAAATCCATCGAATCGCAGCGTATATCGGAATAGCCTAAGCAACCCATACCTAACACAAACCAACAGAACACAGCCATACATAGCCTAACTCAAACTTACGTGTCGAGACCGTCATTGCTTCCCTCCCTAAAGCCAAGCAAGATATACTAGGGCACAGTAGAGCTTAGAAATGCACCGAATAGCAGTGTATAGGACAAAAGTAAAGGCTATCCAATCCTAACCAATCCAAACGTAATGCGATCGAACACGGCTTTAGTTAACCTAACGTGCCGCGGCCACCATTTCTGGACTGCCTAGAGCAAAGCAGAGCATATTAGGGCAAAGTAGAGCGGAGTAATCCACCGAAAGGCAGTAAGTATCGCAAAAGTTAAAGGAATCATGTTCTAACCTAACCGATCGTAACACCACCATGCGTAACCAAGCTCAAACTGACGTGCCGCCAGTACACAATGCTGGCCCTCCCAGAGCCAGGCAGGACATATTGGAGGAGGATAACGCGCAAAAATCCACTGGATCGTAGTGTACAGCAGGAAAGTCAAAGATACCCAAAACTAACACAAACTAACGTCACCTAACCTGTCGTAGCAAAACTCAACGTATCGTGCCGCGACCACTATTGCTAGCATCCACTGGGTCTAGCAGATTAGAGTGGAGCACCGTGGAGGGCAGGAGTGCACCGAATAATTGTGCTCAGCACGAAAGTCAAAGCTACCCTAACCAAACATGACCTAACCTGACCCAAACAAACGTGACCTATCTCAGGCGATCGTGTCACGAATGCTATTGTCGGCATCCACAGATTCAAGTAGACGCTAGTAGAGAAGTGCCGTGCAGAGATATCGACCTAATAGCAGTCTATAGAACAAAGGCAAACCTACATTAACCAAAGAAATCCCAACCTAGCCAAACCTACCGTACCCTATCTCAACCTTGCGTGCCGAGACTGCATTTGCTGGCCTCCCCAGAGCCAAGCAGAAAATACTAGGGCACAGTCGAGCGCAGTAATCCACCGCATTGAAGTGTGCGGCACAAAAGTCAAAGCAATCCAAACCTAATTTGGACTAACATAACCTTACCAAACGTAGCCTATCTCAAACTTACGTGCCGAGAACACAATTTCTCGCTTCCCCAGTGTCGAGCAGAGAGCAGTAGAGCAATGTAGGTTGCAGATATCCTCCGAATAGCGGTGTACAGTACGAAAGTCAAAGGTATCCTATCCTAACCTAACCAATCGTAACATAAGCATACGTAACGTAACAGAGCCTGATGTGCCCCGAATGCCATTGCTGGCCTCACGAGAGCTAAGCAGGTTATAGCAGAGCAATGTAGGGCGCTGGTATCGTCCGAATAGCTGTGTACTGCAGAAAAGAGAGGGATATCTTCTAACATAACCTGACCTAAGATGACCTAATCGAACGTATCCAATCTCAACCTAACGTACCTAGCCCAAAATTGCTGGACTACCCATTACCAAACAGGGCATATTAGAGGTCAGTAGAGCGAAGACGTCCATGGAATGGCAGTGTATACCGCGAACTTCAAACATATCCGAACCAAACCCTAATAAACCTCTCCTACCCAAGTGTAACACAACTTCACATAATTCCCAGATCAACGCAGGGAGTGTTGGATCGCAGTAGAGCGCAGAAATCCACCGAATAGCAGTGTATAGCAGAAAAGGTGAAGCCCTCCAAACACTACCATGGCTACCATATCCTAACAAAACGGATCCTATCCCAACCTAAAGCGCCGAGGCAACTATTGCCAGCATTCCCGTTTCCAAGCAGGGCATAATAGCGGAGAATACAGCTCTGAGGCCCATAGGATGTTAATGCATGGAACGAAAGTAAAAGATACCCCAACCTAACCCAAACATACGTAACATAACCATACGTAACCTATCTGAACATAACGCGCCGCGTCCACCATTTCTGGAATTCCCAGAGCAAAGCAGTGAACATTAGATTATAGTAGGGCGCAGAAATCTACAGAATAGCCGTGTATAGCACAAAAGTCAAAGCTATCCTATCCTAACCTAACCAAACGTCACATAACCAGACGCAACATAACTCAGACCAACGTGCAGAGACCAAGACTGCTGGCCTCTTCAGAGCCAAGCAGAATATACTAGAGCACAGAAGATCACAGAAGTCCATAGGGTATATGTGTAGAGCACATATGTCAAAGCTATCCCACCCAAACCCAACCAAATCTAACCTATCCAAACGTAACGTACCCCAAGCTAATGCGCCTCGACAAGTATTGCTGGCCTCCTCAGAGCCGGGCAGAACATAATACAGGAGAAGAGGGCGCAGAAATCTATGGAATCGCAGTGTACGGAAGAAAGGTCGAAGCTATCCAAACATAACAACGGCTAACATAACCCAACCACACGTATACTACCTCAACCTATTGCGCCAAGACCACTGTTACTGCCTGCCCCAGATCCGAGCAGATCGTACTAGAGCACAATAGAGCAATGAAATCCACCGAAAAGCAGCGTACACCGCGAAAGTAAAATCGATTCATCCCTAACGCAAACGAACGTAACGCAACCAAACGTAACCTAACTCTACCTAACGGGATGAGACCAATAGTGCTGGCATCCCCATAGTCAAGACGGATACACCAGAGCACAGTAAAGTCCGGAAATTCAACGCATAAGAGCGTATACCACAAAAGTCAAAGCTGTCCAAGCCTAACACACTCAAACATATCGTAACCGAACGTAGCCTAACTGCAGCTAACGTGCCACGGCCACCATTGCTGGACTCTCCAGAGACAAGCAGATGCTGGTACGTCAATGTATATCGCGGATATGGACCGAATAGCAGTAAATAGCACAAAAGGTAAAGCCATCCAAACCAAATATTACCTAACCTAATATAACCAAGCGTAACCTATCACAACCAAACGCGTAACGACCGCTATTGCTGGACTGCACAGATTCAAGCAGACGCTAGTAGAGCAATGCAGCGCACAGGTATCGTCTGAGTGGGAGTGTAAAGCACAAAAGACATGGCCATCCTACCCAAACATATCCTAACCTATCCAAGCTTACCGTAGCCTAACACAGCGTAGCGTGACGATACCACACATGCTGGTCTCCCCAGAGCCAAGCAGAATATACCAGAGCTCAGTAGAGAGCGGAAATCCACCCAATACTATTGTATAGCACAGAAGACAGAGCAAGCCCATCCTATTGTTACCAAACGCAACATAAGCAGACGTAACGTTATCCAAACCTACGTGCCACAACCGCTACTGCTGGCCTCTCGAGAGCTAAGCAGAGTATAGCAGAGCAATGTAGAACGCTGAAATCGTCCGAATGACAGTGTAAAGCATAAAAGTCAATGCTGTCTCTGCCAAACTTAACGAAACCTAGCCTACACAATCGAAACATAGTTCAACCTAACTTGCCCAGACCAGTTCACCTGGCGTCCCAGATACATGCCAGTGTGTAGGACAAAAGTCAAAGCTATCCTAATCTAACGCAACGTATCCTAACCTGACCCAACGTATTCTAACTCAATCTAATGTGGCCCCACCACTATGTCTGGACACCCGAGAGTCGAGCAGAGTATAGTAGGGCCATGTAGAGCGCAGGAATCCACCGAAGAGCAGAGTATAGCACAGAAGCTTAAGCCGCACTGTCCTACCCAAACCGAGCGTAACATAACCAGAAGCAACATAACTCATACTAGTTTGCCGAGACCTCTATTACTGCCCACACCAGAGCCATGCAGTGCATGCTGGAACACAGTAGAGCGCAGAAATCTACCCAATGCAGTGTACACCACGTAAGTCAGAGCTATACAAACCTAGGCCAGACTAACATAGCCTAACGGAACGTACCCGAACTCATCCTAACGTGCCGAGACCTCTATTACACTACTCCACATAGACGAGCAGAGTACAGTGGAGCAATGCGGAGCGCAGAAATCCACCGGATACCAGTGTATAACACAAAAGTCAATGCACTTGTAACCTAACATATCCAAATGTAACATAACGAAAAGTAACGTTACTCAACATATCGCGCCACGACCACGATTGCTGGCATCCCCAAAGTGGAGCTGGTGATGGCAGAGCATGGTAGAACTCAGAAATCCATCGAATAGCAGTGTATAACACGAAAGTCAAAGCTATCCAGACATAACCCGAACTAACATAACCCAACCCAACGTTGCGTAGCCCAAACCAGCGCGCCAAGACCACTATTCCTGGCCTCCCCACTGCCGAGCAGAGACTATTTGAGCACACTAGAGGGCAGAGATCCTCCGCATAGCAGTGTACAGCACCAAAGTCAAAGCTATCCTATCCTAACCTAACCAAACCTAACATGACCAAACGCAGCATAACTCTACATAAAGTGCCTAAACTACATTTGCGGGCGTCCCTAGAGCCAAGCAGAGCATATTAGAGCAATGTGGATCGCAGAAAGCCACCCAATTCAAGTGCATAGCACAGAAGTAGAAGCTATTCTAACCAAACATGGCCTTACCTAACCTAGACGAACGTAACCTATCATAATATAAAGTGCCGAGACCACGATTGCTGGCCACCACAGAGCCAAGCAGAACATATTAGAGCGCTGTGGAGCGCAGAAATCCGCCGCATAGCAGAGTACAGACAAAAGTCAGATCTATCCCATCCTAACCTAGCCAAGCAGTAATCTACCAAACGTAATATATGTCAACCTAAGGTGCCGCGGCCACTATTCCTGGCGTCCCCGGAAACAGGCAGATTGTGGTAGCGCGCAGTATGGAGCAGAAGTCCATAGAATTGCGGTGAGTATCACAAGAGTCATAGCTATCGCAGACTAACCAAACGCAACCTAATCAATTCAAACGTAACCCAACAGAACATAACGTGCCACGACCGATATGCCTGGCCTCCATAAGGCCAAGCTGAATATATTCGAGGAAAGTAGAGCGCAGAAATCAATAGAATCGCTGTGTATAGCACAATAGTCGGTGCTACCCCATCCTAACGTAGCCAAACGTAACACAACCGAACGTAGCTTGGCTCAAACTTACGTGCCGAGACCATTATTGCCTGCCTCCACAGCGCCAAGCAGAATATACTAGACGACAGTGGAACGCATAAATCCACCGAACACTAGTCTTACACCGCGTAAGCCAAGGCAATCCAAACAGAACCCAGACTAACATATCCTAACCAAACGTAGCCTAACTCAACCTCAAATGCCGAGATCACTGTTACTGGCCTCGCCATAGTCGAGCAGAGTATAGTATAGCAATGTAAACCGCAGAATACACCGGTAAGCAGTGTATAGCACAAAAGTCGATGCTATCATATCCAACGTAGACATACTCACCATAACGTGCCGCGAGCGCTATTGCTGGCATCTCGTTCGTTGAGCAGAGTATAGTAGGGCAGTGCAGAGCGCAGTAATCCACCGAATAGCAGTGTACTGCACGAAAGTCAAAGCTATCCTACCCCAATCTAACAAGACGTAACTTAACCAAACGTAACATAACACACTCTAACGTTCGGAGAGCACTACTGCTGGCCTCCCGAGAGTCGGGCAGAATATAGAAGAGCAATGTGGAGCGCAGAAATCAAACGAATAGCAGCGTATGCCACGAAAGTCAACTCTATCCTGCCCTAACATAGCCAAACGTAATATAAGCAACGTAACCTAACTTAACTTAACGTGCCGAGACCAGATTTGCTTCCCTCCCCAGGGTCAAGCAGCATATACTGGAGCACAGCAGAGAGCAGAAATCGGACAGATAGCAGCGTATAGCGCAAAATTCAAAGAAACCTTAAACCAACCTGACCTAATCTAACCCAACCATACATAGACCAACAAAACCTAACGTGCCGAGTCCAAAATTGCTGGCCTCCCCATCGCCAAGCAGAGCATATTAGGGTAGATTAGAGCCCAGAAATCCATAGAATCGCACGGTCCAGCAGAAAAGTCGAAGCTATAAAAACCAAACCAGAGCTAACGTGACTTAACCAAACATACCTTATTTCAACGTATCTTGTCGAGACCACAATTACTGTGTTCCCCAATGCGAAGCAGAACATGCTACAGCACAGCTGACAGTAGAAATCCATCGAATAGCAGCGTACAACACGAAAGTCAAATCAATCCCAACCTGACCCAATTTAACATAACGCAGCCAAACGTAACATAACTCAATCTAACGGGACGAGACCACTATTACTGTCCTCCCCAGAGCCAAGCACGGTATACTAGAGCACAGCAGAGCGCAGAAGGACACCAAATTGCGGGATATGGCACAAAAGTCAAAGATAACGTATCCTAACCTGACTCAACCTAACCTAAACAAACGTAGAATAGATAAACTTAACGAGCCGAGACGTCCATTGCTGGCCTCCCCAGTGCCAACCATAGCATATCAGAGGACAGTAGATCGCAGAAATCCACGGAACAGCAGTGTACGGCACAAAAGTCAAAGCTACCCTTTCCTAACCTAACCAAACGTGACATAAGCAGACGTAACGAAAACCAAGCTGACGTGTCAAGAAATCTACTGCTGGCCTCGCGATAGCTAAGCAGAGTATGGCACAGCAATGTGGAACGCTGAAATCGCACGAACAGCAGACACAGCAAAAAAGTAAGATGTATCCTAACCTGATCTGACGTAACCTAACCTAATAAAACGTATCCAGTCCCACCTAACGTGCAAAGCTCGCAATAGCTGTCCTCCCCAACGCCAAGCAGGGCACATTACGGAGGAGTAGAACTCAGAGGTGCATAGAGTGGCAGTGCATAGCACGAAGGTCAAAGACATCCTAGCCTGACCCAAACAAACCAAACCTAACCAAGCGCAATATTACCAATCCTAACGCGCCGCAGCCACAATTTAAAGAGCTCCCAGATGATAGCAGGTGATGGTAGATCACAGTAGATCGCTGAAATCCACCGAATAGCAGCGTATAGCACAAAAGTCAAAGCCATCCGTGCCAATCTTAACCAAACCTGACCTAACCAAACGTAACCTAGGTAGACCAAACGTGCCACGACCACTATTGTTCGACTCCCTGGAGACAAGCGGATGCTAGTAGAGCAACGCAGATCACAGATTTCGACCGAAGAACAGTGTATACCACAAAAGTCAAAGCTATCCATGCCTAACCCGCACTAACATAAGATAGCCAAACGTAGCCTAAATCTAAATTACGTGCCGAGATCACTATTACTGTTGTGCCCAGTCTCGAGTCGAGTATAGTAGAGCACAGTAGAGAGCAGATGTCCACCGAATACCAGTGTAAAGCACAAAAGTTAAAGCTATCCTTACCAAACGTGGCATAACCTAACCCAGCCGAACGTAGTCTGACTCATCGTAACGTGCCGAGACCACACTTGCCGGATTTTGCCAGAGCAAGGCTGAAATTGTTAGAGCCCTGTAGCGCGCAGAAATCAAACCCAATAGCAGAATTCAGCACTGAAGGCGAATCTATCCAATCCTGACCAACCCAATCGTAACATAACATAAGGTAACATATCACAATCTAACGTGACGCGACCCCTGTTGCTGTCATCCACAGAGCCAAACAGATCACATGATCGTGGATTCGGACTGAGAAATCCATAGAATCACAATGAATATCGGAAAAGTCAGAGTTATCCAAACCTAACCCAAGCAAACAGAACATAACCAAACGTAGCATATCGCAAGCTAACGAGCCGAGAACGCTATTGCTGCCCTCCCCAGAGCCAAGCAGGGCATTCTAGAGCAGATTAGAGTGCAGAAATCAACCGAATTGCAGTGCACAGCACAAAGGTTATAGCTATCCTAACCAAACTTAGCCTTGTCCAACCGAACCGAACGTTACCTGACATAACGTAACGGGCCGAGACCATTAATGCTGGCCATCCCAGAGCCAAGCCGAAAATATTAGAGCGCTGTAGGGCACACAAATCAACATAATGTCAGGCTATGGCGCTAAAGCCAAAACTACCCTCTCCTACTATAACCAACCGTAACATATCCAAACGTGTCATAGCTCAACCTGACGTTGCGCGAGCACCATTGCTGGCCTCGCCAGAGCCAAGCAGAGCACAAAGTGGAGAATAGAATGCAGAAATCCATAGAATCGCAGTGCATATCAGAAAAGACGGTGCTACCCAAACCTAACCCAAACCAACAGAACATAGCCAAAGGGAGCGTAACTCAACCCAGCGTGACGAGTCGGCCGTTGCTGCCCTCCTCGGAGCCAAGCAGAAGATACTAGAGCAAAGTAGAACGCAGCAATCCGCAGCATTGCGGTTTATAGTGCGAAAGCCAAAGATATACTAACCTAACCTATCCAAACATGACAAAGCGAAACGCAACATATCTCGTCCTATTATTCCTCGACAGCTATTGCTGACCTGCCCAGAGGAAGGCAGGACATATTAGAGGAGAGTAGAGCGCCGAAGTCCATAGGATGGCAGTGTATAGCGGAAATGTCAATGATATCTTCGCCTAGAAGGAACAAACCTAACATTGCCAAGAGTAACCTAACACAACCTATCCAGCCGCAAACACTCTTGCTGGCTTCCACAGGAAGGAGGAGAATATGATAAAGCAGTGTAATGCACAGATGTCCATAGAATATCAGTTTTGAGCACATATGTCAAAGCTGACCTTTCCTAACCAAACGTAACCAAAGCTAGAGATACGGAATCAAACTCAACCCACCATGCGGCGACCATTATTGCTGACCACCACGGAGTCGAGTGGAGAACAGTGGAGCAACATAGAGCGTAGAAAACCTCCGAACAGCGGCGTACAACACAAAAGCCAAAGCTATCCCATCCTAACCTGACCAATCGCAATATTACCAAACGTAGCCTAACAAAACCTACCGTGCCATGACCACTGTTGCTGGCATCCATAGGGTAGAGCAGAGTATAATAGAAAACAGTAGAGCACAGAAAGCCACCAAATAGCAATGAAAAGCACAAAAGTCAAAGATATCCAGACCTAATCGTACCTAACCTAACCCACCGAAACGTAGAGTAGCTAAACCTAATATGCCGCGAACACAATTGCTGGCTTCCCCACAGACGAGCAGAATATGATAGAGCAGAGTACAGCACAGGTGGCCGTAGGATATCCGTGTTGAGCACATACATCAAAGCTATACTAACCAAACCCAACCGAACCTAACCAATCCAAATGTAATCGGTCCCAAGCAATCGTGCTGCGAACAGAATTGCATGCCTCCACAGTGCCAAGCTGAGCACAATAGAGGAGAGTAGAGCGCTGGAATCTATGGAACTGCTGTGTATAGTTGAAAAGTCGAAGATATCCCAACCAAGCCAGAGCTAACATAATCTATTCAAACGTACTATATCTGAACCTATCGCGCCGTGAGCGCTGTTACTGGCTTCCCCAGAGACATGAAGAAAGCACTAGGGCACTGTGGAGCGCAGAAATCCACCGTATATCAGTGCATAGCACTAAAGACAGAGCTACACTCTCCTAACCAGGACGAACGTAACGTAACCAAACGTATCCTATCCCATCCTGACGTGCCGGGACCACTGTTGGTGTCCCCTCATAGCCAAGCAGAACTTATTACAGGAGAGTAGTGCGCAGAAATCCATATAATCGCAGTACACAGCACGATGGTCGTAGCTACCTTATCCTAACATAAACAAACGTAACATAACCGAACGTAGCATGGCTCTACCTAGCGTGCCGATATCACTATTGGTTGCCTCTCCAGAGCCAAGCAGAATATACTAGAGCAAAGTGGAGCAGATTAATTCAACGCATTGTAGTTTATAGCAAGAAAGTCATAGGTATCCTAACCTAACATAGACAACATATAGTATCAAAATGTAACCTAACACAGCCTAACTTCCCTAGGCCACTATTGCTGGAATCG
>NW_016908502.1:3660-4790 GCF_001483705.2 Eufriesea mexicana | reverse complement strand
ACTATTGCCGTGCTGTAGCCATTATAATGCTATAGAATCTGCCTCGAAAATGCAACTTCATTGACACTTTCGACTAATATCGTGGTGGGGTAACTTTCTTGCATAAACACGGTGGAAATATTCTATTGGCCAGCTATAGCCATTGCAATGCTACAGCATCTGGCTCGAAAATTCAACTTCATTGACATTTTCGACTAATATCGTGGTGGGGTAACTTTCTTGCATAAACACGGTGGAAATATTCTATTGGCCAGCTATAGCCATTGCAATGCTACAGCATCTGGCTCGAAAATTCAACTTCATTGACATTTTCGACTGATATCGTGGTGAGCTTGCTTTCTTGTATAAATAAGGAGGAAATATACTCTTGCCGTGCTATAGCCACAAAAATGCTGCAGAATCTGCCTCGAAAATTCAATTTGAATAACAATTTCGACTAATATCATTGTGTGATTATTTTCTAGTATAAATAAGGAGGAAAGGTTCTAATGCTATAGAATCCGCCTTGAAAATGCATCTTTATATACATTTTCGACTAATATCGTGGTGAGGTAAGTTTCTTGCATAGATACGGCGGAAAGATTCTATTGGCCAGCTATGGCCATAGCTATTCTATAGTATCTGGATGGAAAATACAGTTTGATTGATATTTTCAACAAATATCGTGGCGAGCTAGCTTTCTTGCATAAATACGGTGGAGAGATTCTATTGGCCAGCTGTGGCCATTGCAATTCTATAGTATCGGGATGGAAGATTCAGTTTTATTGACATTTTCGACTAATACCGTGGTGAGCTGACATCCCTGCATAGATAAGGAGGAAGGATACTATTGCCGTGCTGTAGCCATTATAATGCTGTAGAAACTGCCTCGAAAAAGCAACTTTTTGACATTTTCGACTAATATCGTGGCGAGGTAACTTTCTTGCATAAATACGGCCGAACGATTCTATTGGCCAGCTATAGCCATTGCAATTCTATTGTATCTGGAAGGAAAATACAGTTTTATTGAAATTTTCGACTAATATTGTGGTGAGCTGTCATCCCTGCATAAATAAGGAGGAAAGATTCCACTGGCGAGCTATAGCCAGTGCAATGCTACAGAGTCTGGCAGGAAAATGCAATTTTATTGA
>NW_016908502.1:0-722 GCF_001483705.2 Eufriesea mexicana | reverse complement strand
AAAATTCAACTTCGTTGACATTTTCGACTGATATCGTGGTGAGCTAGCTTTCTTGTATAAATAAGGAGGAAAGATACTCTTGCCGTGCTATAGCCATTAAAATGCTGCAGAATCTGCCTCGAAAATTCAATTTGAATAACAATTTCGACTAATATCATTGTCTGGTAATTTTCTTGTATAAATAAGGAGGAAAGGTTCTAATGCTATAGAATCTGCCTCGAAAATGCAACTTTATATACATTTTCGACTAATATCGTGGTGAGGTAAGTCTCTTGCATAGATACGGCGGAAAGATTCTATTGGCCAGCTATGGCCATTGCAATGATACAGAATCTGGCTGGAAAATGTAATTTTATCGACTTCTTCGGATAATATCGTTGTGAGGTAGCTTTCTTGCATAAATACGGTGGAGAGATTCTATTGGCCAGCTATGGCCATTGCAATGATACAGAATCTGGCTGGAAAATGTAATTTTATCGACTTCTTCGGATAATATCGTTGTGAGGTAGCTTTCTTGCATAAATACGGTGGAGAGATTCTATTGGCCAGCTGTGGCCATTGCAATTCTACAGTATCGGGATGGAAAATTCAGTTTTATTGACATTTTCGACTAATACCGTGGTGAGATGACATCCCTGCATAGATAAGGAGGAAGGATCCTACTGGCGAACTATAGCCATTGCAATGCTACAGAATCTGGCTGGAGAATGTAATTTTATTGT
>NW_016908501.1:0-517 GCF_001483705.2 Eufriesea mexicana | reverse complement strand
AAAATGTCAATAAATTTGTATTTTCCAACCACATTCGGTATCACTGCAATGGATATAGCACGCTAATAGAATTATTCCTTCTTATTTATGCATGAAAACTAGCTCACTACAATATTAGTCGAAAATGTTATTAAAATTGAACTTTCCAGACTAATTCTATAGCATTGCGATTGCTATAGCACGCCAATAGCATCTACCATCCTTAACTATGCAAAAAAGAGAGCTCACCACGATATTTGTCGAAAATGTGATCTCACCACGATATTAGTCGAAAATGTGAAAAAAATTGTATTTTCCTTCTAGGTTCTGCAGCATTGCAATGCCTATAGCACGCCAACAGAATATTTCCTCCTTATTTATGCAAGAAAGATTGCTCACCACGATATTTGTCGAAAATGTCTTTAATATTGTATTTTCCAGCCAGATACTTTTGCAATGCAATGGCTATAGGGTACCAATAGAATCTTCCATCCGTATTTATGCAAGAAAGTTAGCTCACCACGATATTAGTAGAAAA
>NW_016908500.1:1925261-1935229 GCF_001483705.2 Eufriesea mexicana | reverse complement strand
AATTAGTACAGGAAGTAATAAGAAGAAGATTAAAATATGAAAATAAAGACGAAGAAATTTTAACAAAAGCTTTAAAATATTTCATCGACAACGGAGTAAATATAGAAAATATGAATCATGCAATATCTGTTTGGAATTATACAGAGAAATGTAGTGCACTGGTGATAAAGTATGCCTTTGTCGCAGATTTTATAATTCGTGAATTTATGATGAGCGTTAGGTACGAGGAAGCATTCTCATTCTGCCAGAGATTTTTGACTTTGTTAAATACCCTATCACAAGATAACAACATTGTTCGATATCATTTGTCGATGACAAAAAATGTTATGGGATTGATACATATGCACCAAGGAAACTATAATATAGCTGGTGAAATTTTTCAAAAAGTTTTGAACGAAATTATTGCTGAGCCATACTATTTGGAATCTATAGCTGTTGCATATAATATCGGTTTGGTATTCTTTCACCAAGGCAAATATGACGAAACTTTAAAATACTATCATATAGCATTAGATGCTTTGTTAGCTAACGACGGGTATTGTAATAAAAATACAGAGATGCTAAGTATTCAATCTGACATAGCTGCAGTATTTTGCAAACAAGGTAAATATGATATAGCCTTACAAATGCTTAGAAAGGTATATACAACACAAAAACAAATATTGGGAGAAAATCATTTTGACACACTGCATACACAAAATCTAGTTGCCGGTATATTCGTGGAACAAGGAAAGTATAGTGAAGCCTTAAAAATGTTGCAAGAAGCATATGACATTATATCTAAAACTTTAAACCAGTGTCATCCTTTAGTTTTAACATTGAAAAGTAATATAGGCGCAGTACTTCTTAAGCAAGGCAAATTGGATGATGCTATTAATGTGATTCAAGGAGTACTAAATTTGCAGAAACAAGTTCTTAGTTCAGACCATCCTGAGATTTTAGAAACTCGTAATGCCATTGCGCAAACACTAGTAGAACAAGGCAAATGCGATGAGGCAATGGTAATTTGTCAGGATGTTTTGAATAAACGAGAACAGCTTTTAAGTGTTGAGCATCCTGACACTTTGCATAGTTTCTTAACTAAAGCACACATATTATATTATCAAGGGAAATATGAAATTGCTTTACAGAACTATACTGAATTATTAAGTAAATGGAAACGCATTTTTACAGAGGATCATCCTGTGGTTACAACTATAAACGGTCGTATATCTGAAATTTCTGAAGCACTCTGCAATACAGCAGAGAATAGTGAAGCTCTTAGTTCTCTCCAGCGGCAATATGAAATAGAAAGAAAACGTTTCGGAGATGATCATCCGACCACTTTAAACACTAAAAATAATATGGGTTTGGTGTTTTATACTCAAAAGAAATTCGACATAGCACGGCAAATTTTTGAAGAAAATTATAATAAACTTAAGTTTATGCTTCCTAATCATTATTATACCCATAGAGCAAAAAATAATTTAGCTCTAATAGCTTTAGCTCGTGGAAAATGCGAAGAAGCTTTAAGAATGTTTCGGGAGGTATATCGCGGTCACCGAAAGATTTTGGGGGAAGATCACGAAGAGACACTCTCAACAAAGGGTAACATATCTTCAATACTTATTTCTCAGTTGAAATATATCGAAGCTTCAGAAATACTTTGCGATGTAATTAAAAGACGCAAGATGATATTGGGGCTAGAACATCCAGGTACTAAAACGACTATAAAGCTTGTAAGAAAAATGTTAATACTTGCGATGAAGCATAATGATGTCAAAGTAATTGAACAGTTTTTTGAAAAATGTGCTGATGTTACTATTGCAGATTTAAATTGCTCCGTATTGTTATGTGACAGTATTGACAGTGGCAAGGCAGATATCGTAAACGTGTTCTTAAAATATGGAGCAGATGTTGCTTCGGTTAATAGCCAGGGTAAAACATCGTTGCACGTTGCCACTTTCAAAGGTCACGAACAGATTGTTAAAAATCTTTTGCAGCATGTAAATCGCGACGAATTATATAATTTTGTTAATACTAAAACCGTTAAGACCGGTAGCACGTCACTTCACATTGCGGCTAAATATAATAATCTGAAAATTTTTCAAACTTTACTGGAACACGGCGCAAAGTATAACGCGAAAAATAATAACGACAAGACGCCGTTTAGTCTTTCTACTGATCCTGATATTATCAGTTTGTTAAAATTAATGAAAGAATTGTTCGAAGACGCGGAAAATGGTAATGTCAGGATCGTTAACAAAGTAAAAGCAATAAATTCTAAACAGTTCAAAGCTGTAATAAATGCTCGCAATGATCAAGGAAATACATTATTTCAAGTTCTTAAAAATAACGGTGATAAAAATACCTTAAAAATGTATTTGGACATGTTGAAAGCTAAATATAGACGCGAATGAAATATTGCTAGATATATGTCCATGGAATTTATTGAATGAAAATTCATGTTTTTATTCGATAAATTTAAAAAATTGTGCCTAGTCGTAAGCCACGGATACAAATATTTTTTTTATACGCATATATATTTTTGGAATAAAATAATTTTCTATTGTAGATTGATAGTAATGATATTTTATACATGTTCTTATAATGTTGTAAACCACGTTAAATCGATGACTTTTTACATAGTTTAGAATTTTTATTGACGATATCTTTTATAAAATACGTTATTGTCTGTATCGACAAATTATATTAAATTGAAAAATTTGAACAATATGGATATGGAGCTTTAAAAATTTTATTTTCCAATAGTAAAAGAAATCTATTTTTTGTTGCTATATTAATATTATATGTAATTGTTATTCTCGTATTTACTTGGAATTGAAGCGTAATCGACTAGTTAATAACTGCATTCCAGCATAGTATAATGACATAAACAAGATTGTATATTATTGGGATACTACATAAATTTTTACGGTTTTTGTTCGTTTTAATACATTCCATCAAATTATATTGTTTCTGGACGATATTTGAGTATACAATTTATCTTTGAGTAACCTTACAACGAAAATTTTGAAGATCGCATTATCGCGATGTCGACCAGTTGCTGTCAGAAGAGGAAAACAATGGATAAAGCCTCGTCGCAGTTCCTTCGCGTCCACTGTGCAGATTTGGAGGAAATATTATCCACAGCAGTGCAAACTATCAAAATTTACTTGAAATTTTAGATACGAGTATTTCAAACCCTATCGAAGATAACAAATGTCATAATGATGAAAACGCAGAAGAATTGTGCCATATGGAAAATAGAGGTGTTCAACGAACTGTTTGACTGTCCATATTTAACATTTTACAAATGATTCCACGATGAAATGCTGAATTCCAACAATGCACTTACTACCAAAGTAATTATAAAACAGACGATTGACGAGCACCTTTCTGCGTTTTCAAGGAGGTGAGTATGGAACGAGAACGTAAGACTGATGGAGAGATTCTTTGAATCGAGAGAATAAAGTGTACCGAAATCATAGAATTGTTTTCACTTGCAGTTGAAGGAGCAGTTCATTGGAAAGTGGAAAACGTGAGAATTATGGAGGCAGATGTAACTCTGAAAAGAGGGAAAAGCAGAGAAGAAGCAAGGATGAAGCAAAATGAGAGTAAATTGCGTTTTATCTGGAACTTGTCAGTAATCTCACCAGTGCCAGCTGTCCTATCAAACGTTTTCCTTGAACGTGAGAGTAGCAAAGGTTATGTACTTGTATGTCAGATAATTGTACGATGTAGACAAAATGATATACGTGGATTCAACTGTAGATTTAAAGCAATAAATACTTATTGTTTTATGGTTTTAACCGAATCATTTGTGCAAATAAATATTTAGAGGATCAGCCGTTCCTGGCATTAAGTGAAAGGATAATATAATTCGACAAATATTTGCGATCTTGTAAATTTCATTTGTTAGAAGTCGGACGATGTTGGAGGCATTTCATAATGTACTCGGATAAGCCTGAGATTTAGAAACTGGGTGTCTCATATATTTTTTGACTCGTGTGGTTGACTGTTGCAAGAATTGTGAAATTATTTGGCATGCCGTGATCGTTGTGCCAGTTTGCATTAAAAGCTTCCAAAGAAGGAGAAAAAAATGTGAAAATTGAGGAGAAGTTGTAAAATTCGATGAAAATGAGGCTATTGTGTTATCACCTTCTGGCTTTCATAGTAACCTAGTGTAACCACTTGAAGGTCTTATGTAGGATCAGCCGTTCCTGGCATTAAGTGAAAGGATAATATAATTCGACAAATATTTGCGATCTTGTAAATTTCATTTGTTAGAAGTCGGACGATGTTGGAGGCATTTCATAATGTACTCGGATAAGCCTGAGATTTAGAAACTGGGTGTCTCATATATTTTTTGACTCGTGTGGTTGACTGTTGCAAGAATTGTGAAATTATTTGGCATGCCGTGATCGTTGTGCCAGTTTGCATTAAAAGCTTCCAAAGAAGGAGAAAAAAATGTGAAAATTGAGGAGAAGTTGTAAAATTCGATGAAAATGAGGCTATTGTGTTATCACCTTCTGGCTTTCATAGTAACCTAGTGTAACCACTTGAAGGTCTTATGAAAAGACGGTTATTAACTATGTACGAATTATTTAAAAAATTGTTTGCGCCAACAGTTTTATCTAGAATGAAGTGTTACATTTTGTCTTGCGAAATAGTTAATGAATTATAATGTCATGAAAAGATTCCATTGAATAGTCGCGTGTGTTTAATGGCTGTAATTGTAAATGTAGACACGTGCTACTAATGTATGTATTGAACAAATATGTGGCATTATAATTTGAGAGTTTTACGATTCAATCGCTTTGATTAACTACTGTATTTTGTGTGTATGTATGGTCTCCCAGTAGCGATAGTGCAGCCAGTAGGGAGGTAGGCGATTTTCTCGAGAGCGAAGCTTCGACTAAAAAAATGTTATTCTTACATTAACATTACATTAAAAATGTTATTCTTAAATTCTTCAAATTTTCGATTTGTTTTTTCGTGTAGAATCACCTCCTTAGTTTGTACTAGTGTTGTTGGGACACCCTGTATGTATTGTATTGCGTGCATTGTTATATTTATTGCAGTAATAACCCAATAACTAGAAAGAATTTTCATGAATATTTCAATTGTTCGCAAAACAATGTCAGCAGAAGTATTATAGTTTAGAGAATGTAGTCAAACTGCCTTGTGCAATTAATCCTAAATTTTAATACCTCGGCTTAGATTTCAATAGCAATTTAGAAATATCTTGTAAAGGAATCTCTGGTTTTCTGAAATAAATGATTTCTGTGATACATAAACTTGAATATTTATTACGAGGTTTGGTAAAAATAAAATGAAACTTGAGCGAAAAAATTTGTCTCATTTGAAGAGGATTTTAATAAGTAGCCGCTTTGCTGTTTGGTAAGTGTTTTATTTCCTCGGCACGTTGGTAGGCTAGTGCCCTAAAAACGAATCCCTAGCTGTTTTATAGGGCGTGTTCCATCACCGTCATGGCGTCTTCACGCATTGGTAGCCTCTTCGGCTGACAAGGAGAATGCAAGTCCTTCATTCATAAATTAATCACAGAAATTATGTGATTTGTTAATTTTTCTCCAAGTGAACAGGAGAGTGCATAGGAAATGAGAAGATATTGCAAACAAATACCGGAAGCATTATTGTATCCATACAGGTGTTCCTGCATCACGCAAAAGAATGTAAATCTTTATATTAACATAACCTTTAGTTTTAATTAAATAGTGTAAGTTATGAGCCATTGTTTTTCCACCTTTTATTAGTGATAGCAGAGCTTGATTGTGAAAAGACAATATTCTGTTAAAATAATCAGGCACGTGCAACAGTGGAAAAATATTGGACACATGGAATATCACTATCATGGAGCCATGAGTCTATTGGATTCTAGCTAGGCTAACAATATAACATACAAGATAGAAATCTTTAATGGTCAAATAAAAATTCAAAAAATGGAGATGGCCTAGACAGACCAAAAGGAATGAAATTAATTTAGGTGATGGCCTCTTATAACAACTAAATATAGAGAATACGCTGAGATTGAGAGGTATGTTGTACTGCTGATCTAAATAAATATTAATATCAAAGTTAATAATCATCGCTAATGTGTTATGTTTCTGAATTATGGAGCTAAGGGAGATAAAGAAAAGAGAGTGGTTGGAATAAAGACACTGAGAAGGGGAAATGTATATTATGTCAAATCAAGAAAAAGAAAAAGGATGGCATATGCATCAACGGAGAAGGTTGTGTGGTGTCAACATGCAAATATCAGGATCATTGAAGAGATGGAGAATGACTACTTGGTAATAGTTATAAAAGTTAAAGATAAATTGAATATAGAGTGTAAATGTTGCATTTAGACACAAATGTGTAGAAATATCTATAGGAACTAGGAAGCTATAAAAGCTGCTGGAATAATGGGTTGTGGCACATGGAATTGATTGGGCCAATAAAGACAACGTTAAAAGGAGGTAAAAGGTAAGTCTTACCTTTTGCTGATGATTATTCGAAAAAAGAACCATTTGGTTGACAGATTTGTAAATGACTAAAGATTTAATATGAAATGTTATTGATGAAGGATTTTTTTATTATAGAAGACTTACAAACATGAGTAATATTTATATGCATGAGCCAGCCACTAAGGATAAAGTAATAAGTATTAGTTAATAATATTTCAATAGGTTGTATATCTGTTTTCAAAAATTTAACCGATATACAATATTTACTTTCTAAATTTATATATTAGTGTATTAAATAATTTCTAATTTGAATTACAATAATAAATAATAAATTTTAATAAATTTGATTTTATAAGTATTTTACATTAATGAAACTAATATATTTGTCAAACTAGGTTGTAATGAAAATAACTGTTGGTGATATTAAGTTAGAATTATGGAAAAAAGAAACTCCAAAGGCTTGTAGAAATTTCATACAATTATGTATGGAAGGTTATTAGGGTGACACTATATTTCATAGAATTATCAAAGGATTCATAACACAAGGTAGTGATCCCACAGGTACAGGAGAAAGTGGTAAAACATATGGAGAACTATTTAAAGTGAGACTATATTTAAAAATAAAATGAATTCCTTTTTTATTCAAAAATAATTATTGGATATATGTGTTTTAAGATAAATTTCATACAAGATTACTTTTTTGTTGATGAGATTTAATTGCTGTGGCTAATGCTGGAAAAGATAACAATGGTTCCCAATTTTTCTTTACTCTTAGTTCTACACCAGATTTGCAGAATAAACATACAATCTTTGGTAACGTTACTGGAGAAACTACATGTAACATGCTTAGACTTGAAGAAGCACTTGTAGATGAGATAAATTATTAAGAAATTGTAAAAAATGAATTTTCTTATTACGAATTCGATTTACAATTGTTTATTTACAATGTTTTCTTGGACAAGAAATGGATTGTAGAACAAAAATCAGCTAGAAATGGAAGAATTGAACCCCAGTCCTGATTCATAGGAATTTTCGGGTATCGCTATTATCACAAATCAAAAATTATTTAAGAGTGGTAGTTATACTACTATCCAAAGATCATAAATACACTACCTCAGTCACCCGATCTAAATCCCATTGAGATGACATGGGACAGATTAGATAAAAAAAATACGAAAGCATTCGATAACTAATAAAGCGGAAATGCAAAGTAGATTAGAAGAGGAATGGCATAAGATAGAGGAAGAATATTTTAAAGAAACTTATAGAATCTATGCCAAAGCGTGTTTCTGAAGTGACAGAACAAAAAGGATACCCTACAAAATATTGACATTGTTAAAATTATTAAGTTTTGAAATGTGTACCAATAATTTTGTGACGACAATTGATGCATGGAATCGTTTCATTTCATTTTTTTTATAACTACAGGAAATGACATTATGAAGGGTTAACTAGAATTGAGATGAAAGTCATCTATTGGTATTTAATTTCTATTTTACGATTCAGTTTGAGCGTAGAGTATGACATACATGATTGTAGGCAATTATATGTATATAATTGGTAGATACGAGCTTCCGTAGTTGGAGTAGGGAGAGCGATGTGTATATATATGAAGATTTTCGGCAATAAGTCAGTATTCAATCCTCAGTCCTCGTTAGATGAGTCAGTTGCGTTAGTGTGAATAAAACAAGGTATATAGAGCGTTTGTACAATAAGAACTAAATTGTTAGTGTTAAGAGTACCTCTGTATCCTGTAAGGTAGCGACGTCTACATGAGGAGAGGGGAACGAGAGTGGAAAACAAAAGATCAGAAAAAGTAATATGGCGTGAGTGTGCGGCCACGTGCAGAGTGAGTACGGCCACGAGGAAAGTGTGTGTAATTTTAATTATTTTTTGATAATACAATAGAAAATATATATATATGTAGGATGGCGAAAACTGGTCTTGAGACACCAAAAATTGACGAAAGAAGAAAAACACAATAACACAAACTCAAAACTCGTAAACTGATTTAACTCAGGAAAGAACACCAAGATAAGGAAAACACACAAAGACGCACTCTTTTAAAACTCTTTTTCCAACACCAAGCGACTCACGCTTGTGCTGTTCACAATCGATGTCAAAGGACTCTGTTTTGGTTGTCAAGGACCACGCTTTTATGCTTTCCTTAACCTACGCTTCATCTCCAAAATTGGACTCTGTTTTGGTTGTCAAGGACCACGCTTTTATGCTTTCCTTAACCTACGCTTCACCTCCAAAATATCGGTTTACAATTTGTTTTTGTTGTCAATAGCCGATTCGCGATTTCTTTTAGTATCCTACATATACATATACATAATAAATATTATAGAAAAAACCAGTGTATATTTTTCTTCAGTTAGTAATAAAGTATTAGAGTAATATAGATAAAAATACAGTGTCATTTCATTTCAAGAATGACATATAATGTTTTCCTGTAAACCAAATTTTCCATAGTCAGTACTCGTATGTGACTAGTCATGTTCGATGTATGATTATCGCATAGGAAAATTTTCAAGAACCCGTTAGGTTCATGAATGCATTCATGTACTTAATTAATCCAGTTATCGAGTGTAGAATGTGCCTGTAACGATATTTTAATTGCGTCTATGTTGTCATCGACTGATAGATGAGCTGAATATCTTTTCAACTTGTTCGGAATAACCATGAGCAACTTGTTTCCGGATCGTTGAGCCTTGAATATGTATGTGACAGTGGCGGAGTGCAAGTTCAGCGAGGTATATGGTAAATTGAGGCGAACAAAAGCTTGAATAGAGACACATCTGGGTCTCTGTGATCGGACAGTTCTTTTCGTTAATGAAGCTTAACATGTTTTAAATATCTTGTCTCGTATTGTGAACGTTTATTGTCGAATTAGAAAGGGAGCTGGGTAAAAATTAAAATAAAACTCACTGTATCGCAACAGAGAATAAAGGCTTTATTCTAGAAACACTTGAAGGAGCTCAGATTGCGTTTCTGATTAGTTACACAATGGAAAGGTTAAACGGAATGATAATTAGTATTTGCAATGGATAATGAATCCGTTTACGGATATAGTATAACGAAAATAACTGAGTAAATTGGAACTGATTGTGAGTAGATTGCGATTGAGTGGAATGGATTCTATTGGGATTTAGGGTTTTGCTTATTACAAAAGAACGACAACGCATACTTTATTCTTGACTGATTCTTTTCTTCAAGGAAGGTATATCGTTTCTTATAAATAACTTCTTATAAATTTTTATAAATAACTGAACGAATAGAGAGTCGAAGAGCTCTGAAAATCAAATCAAACTATAAAATCAAACTGTGTCTTAAGGAAACTATATTGTATCTCAGAATCTTCTTTAATGCGCAATTCGGACACATTTCATATATGTGATTGATATTTACTGTTGAAAAAATAAATTTTGCTCTAGTCAAAAATCAATCTAGTTTATAAGATATAAGTTTCTAGAACGAATGTTTGTATATACATTCGATGGGAGTTTGGGGTTTGGG
>NW_016908500.1:1881506-1925247 GCF_001483705.2 Eufriesea mexicana | reverse complement strand
TCTTTCAGGAGTCGGGTCACTCTGTCAGCTCAGCTGCAGATGTGTCTTAGAGGGATTGGTCAGTCTCTTAAAAGACTTCAACAGAGAATATGTATTTTTGGAAGAAAGAGAACAACAACGCCATTCTCACGTATACAAGCGATGGACAATGAGAGGTTATTACATATTCCAGCTATTTTAGTCGTGATATAACCACCGTACCGTCGGCATCTAAATAATTACTTATCTAGAAATATACATTTTTCGTTACGTATATACATTGTATTTATTTATTTACTATCCCAATAATCCCAACATATATATATCGTAATTATTTTACTATTAGAACACATAATCCCAATATTTACTTTAAATTAAAGATATTTTCCAACAGATTTCTATTCCCATAATACTCTTGAAGTAATTTGTTCGTTGATGAAACTGGTTCTATCAATTGAAAAGGATCTATTGAATAAATCGCCGTTAATAATACGAATATGTAATATAAAATGAGAAGTTTAGCAACACCAGTTTCAAAATGGAACCTTCATCCCTGATATTATCGAATGCTACAATGCAGATCTGGTGTAGTCAGTTGTGAAATTCTGCTACTTTTCACTTATTCATTTCTACCAAGAAAAATTCTACAGTATGTTTCGTTACTGTACTAGGAGTATATACCAGTAGAGCAAAAATTGTTCCAAATTTTATAGTTTGCAACACACAGTGGGGCCCGCTTTAGCGTCCGAAGCTCTACTCACTTTAACGTCCGTTGCTATCTCATCGATTCTTGGAAATGGGACCTCGGAATGAATTTCAAATGTGTCGACATTGATCCTTTTCCATTATTTCGGATTGACACATTCGTTTCTTCTCCTTTCATCAACTGAATTCGAAAATCACTTCCCCACATAAGCGTCTCGACTGCAGACGCTAAAGTAGACACTAGTCTACACGAGAACCACCAAAATCGGTGAGAAATCAATACATCGACACAGGTAAGTTTACCAAAGGTTAAGTATGACCTTACATAGGGTTTTTCAAGATTATCACAGGTTAGAAGCAATAACGCAATATGTCCCTCTTGGTTTCTACAATATTTAACTGAAATACCTTTCTGCAGTATCTTCATCCAATATTTTGAAAAATTATTACAATGAACCATTAACACCTTATGTTTTGAAATTAACAGGGTTTATTTGTACAGTCTTGGACTACGTGTGTTGCATTTTTTGTTTAGAAAGATTGAAAACTGCCGGTATTACGAGCCGTTGTCTAAAGGGTCTCTTAAAAATCCGTTATCGATGGTGTTCGTAACTCAGGCTCTTCCTGTTACCTGAAATAAAAGACCCGATAGGATTCCTGTAATGTACGAGTTCAGCTATGACTGTTAGGAAAAGAGAGAACAAAAAATATCGGTAAATAAAAAATGGCGGCACTCTGAATGTATCATATCGAATTTTTCACTTTCTTTTTAAATGAACGAGTATGAAAAGGATAGAAGGAATGCGAATTTTTAAATAATTCTAGTAGGGGTCATAACCACAAATATACTGAATATTTGTACAAAATTTCGTGCTAATCTGTCAAACACTTTTTGAGACATCACGGACACCGTTTTGAGAAACGCAGTTTCCAGAAATACATGTTTAAAGTTTCACGTCTCTCTAATAATGTTGACCCTCCACCTCATTGAAACAGCCCTAACTCTGTTATTTATCAGAGTTAGAGGTTAATATCTACGTATACTATTTTTGAAAACATGTGCTTTAAGAAGAAAAAAGAAAAAAAATCAATTTTGTTGTTTCTAGATAGTAGAAAGTCCCCTTAAGAAAGAAGATGAATAGTACTACTTGTGGTAATGGTTATCATAGATTTTAATACGTATATATTGATGTAAAAATAAATTATAAATAATTTATGTCTCAGAAGAACAGTACTACTTGTGATAACGGTTACCATAGATTTTAGTATATATATAATACATATATATTGATGTAAAAATAAATTATAAATAATTTATGTCTATGAAGAATAGTATTACTTGTGGTAATGGTTACCATAGATTTCAATACATATATATAATGCAAATATATTGATGTAAAAATAATTACAATTGTCAATGAAATAAACATATTGATGTCTGGAAGAAAGAATAAGTGGATCGAATATACGTTTAATGAATAAAGTGTGGTATAGACTGTGTGTATTTATGTAATGTATGAAAGAAGAGAGAACAAATGAGAGAGTAGTTGGATAGGTCAGTTGCAATTCAGACTTCATTGAGACTAAACGTGTGAACGAGTATCGTGAGAAAAAATAACCATAATTTAATATACTTCATCGATAATTTTTACCCTGTGCTATAATATTCTTCAATATATATTTAATACATTCATTTAAATATAATATATAAGTAACTAACGTTACTTGGAATAGTTCTATTGGGATATTTATTTTACTCTAGAAGAGCTTGCTATCAAAGGAAGAGTGTCCTGGAAAAAGATATCAGTAAGGATATTTACATTCTCCTGGCCAGAAGTATGTTGTAGAGTTAGAAGAGTTTAAAGAGAGTATCTGCTGGAGTTTGTTCTTAATGGCTTTTCTGGATACTATTTAGATTGGAACTAACTACTATTTGGGGAGTTGAGTTTTCGCTGCAAACTGGTTCGTTTCAAGTTTCGCAGTTTAATTTTAATTTTCTCGCTGAGAAAGTTAGGCATTTTTTCGTATAAAGAAAAATACATTCTTTAACCCTTTGCGCTCGACGATTTTTTGGCTAAAAAAGGATACGAGTTGAAAAATTTTCTGCTATAAGGCTGATGATATTTTTTAAACAGTAAATAAGAAATCGTACAATAATTAACACGTAGAATTATTTAGTTTCGATACCTCTCATACTGTTATATTATTTTAAATTTCATATATTAATTAATATCGAGCTTCGAAATTTTATCAAATGGTGACTAAAGGGCACCTCTCGAGTGCAGAGGGTTCATTTTTACGTATTCGAATTTATTCCAAGGTTCAAAGTAGACTTAACATTAAACCTACTGTTGCGATGGCAATAATACGTGGAAGACGCGCCTCGCTGTCCTTCTTGACGATCAAAAAATTATTAAACGAGACATCAGACAATCGTGAGAAATCAAACGAAACACATCAGATGACGTAAGACGGTTTTGGAGCTCAGACAAGACACGACAGACGTGAACTAGAACTGGAAGGCGCAAGACGGTAAACGGAAGACGGAAAACGAAACGAAAAACGGCAAGGGAGAAGACGATACACCACACACGCACCAATCACACACACCCACATCATAATCGTAGAATAAAGCGTAATTACAACCACAATCTGCGCTTTATTACCACCTAAGTGCTCAGTGTCTCGTAAGGGATTCGGCACACTGAGAAAAAGGGGCATCACAAGTATACCAACGCTGCCCCCTTCGCGTGGAGCTCATCCACATCCACGCGGTGCAACACCTACCATGGTCTAAATCGCTCTTTTCCAAACTTTCGTTAAAAATTCCACATCCAACGTTATCACCTTAACTAGAACTACCGACACTTTGACGAAGCTACTGCTACCAAAACCAGTCAAAATGACTGGTCTTGTAAACTGGACTTATAAAATACGTAATAATAGAATATTTTTCTATTTATTGATTTATTACTATCTTGCAAAAAGAATTTCATAGTATCGAATTATAATAAGAAGTTATTCGCCATATTTCTTACAAATGTATTTTGTCTTTAGAGTGCATTTTCCGCATACACATTTTTGACACGTATTACTAATGTTGGTAGTCTTATTATTATTATCCTATATGGCACTATTTGCGTGAAAAAGGTGTGCTCTTTGATGTACTCTGAGTTGCTAAAAAAAAATTAAGAAGAAGTCATCTGAGAAACTTGTAGGACCGAATCCCCAACCAGCCCAACCATTCTAACATCATGGCAGAAGTAGAATAAAACGCTTCCATTATTGGTAGAACTGATCTCTTCCTATTAGCCCAGTCATAGAACACCATGTGACAAAGAAAGCGAAGGAAACAACGAGACAAAATGAGATAGACGCAAGAAATAGATGCAAGAGCGTAGACTCATCCCAAAAGCGTATTAACTTCAGATTCTTCTAACGAACACACGATTATTTGCAATTACTAATTACTAATTAGCATCTTGATTAACTTTTCATCGCATTATGCGGCAAACGTGATGTACTATACACATATTTTTTATATTTATGTTGTATCGTGTGATTTTTTTAAACGGTTATCTAGTACGATGCAATTACATAATTAATTTATCATAAAAAATACATCTTAAATTTTAAATCAATTTTCATAAATGACGTTAATTATTATTACTTTTGTACTTCTTTACTTTATAAATTTTTGAGCTATTGTCATCTGATTCCTTATCCGACTCGCTGCTTTGTATTTTCAATTCCAGGTCTTCAGTTGCGTCTTCTATTATTCTATCTTTCGTCCAATATTCGTGTTCCACTGTTTCTACGTGTTTACAAAATCCTTTCCAATCATTCGGTGTCGTTTCGTTTATTGCCTGGCGTAGTAGTGCTTCCAATTCATTGCGAGTTAACTCTGAAATATGTAATATCTAAAAATTTTACTAAATTTTACTTATCCAAAAAATTTTTGTCGTTTTACGGTGTTAATCTTAATTATCAGGGAAAGTTATTATAAATATAAAAAGTTATGACTATACCAAGTGCTTTGACACTTAAATTTAAGATTTTTCAAACAGTGGAGTTAATCGATTTATGCAGTGAACGGCTCAATTGTCTTTCGAGGAATTTCAAAACGGTACATTTGAGAAAAAAATCGTCTTATTGTAAATTAAATTAGATGAAACTTACCAGTTTCAGCTTCAGGGTAACATAACACGTTCGATAGATATATTTTTGTTATTATTTTGCGGATCGATTTATTTATATTGTTGCTTCTGGTACGTGATAAACTGGGATGGATAATAAACGAATATGTACCTATAATTATGAAAATGGTCTAAATCATCAACTTAAGAGGAACGATTTTATTATTTATTTCGTGTTGCATTCATTTATATTGCGATAAAATATATTTATTTTCTACAAAACAGTGAAGAATTAAATCGTTAGATTAAGTTTGTAGCTTTATCGCAATTAATTTTATACTTTATGACGTATTTAAAGGCCGAAGCAAATATAAGTGATTTACAATTAGACATTAAACATAGATCCCGATGCAGGGTGACGCCATCCAAATAAAGACTCCTCTCCCACTATATAGTATCATTAATGTTTATATTTATAATTCTTCGTTAAACGTTATAGATAAAACACTCAAAGTAAATGAACTACCTGTAGTTTCTCAAATAATGAGAGTTCTGTATAAATATAAAAAGTTATGACTACACCAAGTGCTTTGACACTTAAATTTAAGATTTTTCAAAAAGTGGAGTTAGTCGATTTGTGCAGTGAACGGCTCAGTTGTCAATTAAAAACGACCTAGTGATGATATAGAGTTCTATAGTTATGAAACAGTAATGAATTAGTTTTCTACATTTTATTTTTTAGAATAAATATAATCCAAATATTTCTAAGAAAATATAAATTCCTAATACAATTCGGTTTCTCCGAATTTTAACGTGAATATATATATAAAATTGAAAATTTTAGGATAGTTTAATAGTTGACATGCAATGTAGGTTTCGTTATAGATTCTAGTCAGAGTCAGCGGTTTGATAATTCTATTTTGGTTATTTTCACGTTTGGTTATACTACAGCTGCACACTTAATGACAGAATACTCTTACTATGTACTTAATTAGCTTATGCTAAACGCATTATCCGTAACGTACTTTCAAATGCATGTGTGGAGCAGGAAATCTAATCTTTCTCTGATACAGTGGTTCTCAACCTTGCGACACAGTTGGAGTCTCTTTTTATCAAACATGTGCTAGATGTTAAAATAAATATCTTATTTATTTATTTATGAAAAACACTGAAAGAACTGAGATTACGAGAAAACTTCTCACAAAATCATTGTCAAAAAATTCTTCTTTCACGAGATAAGGATGCGATCTCGACGAAGTTGTTCGTGAATATGTTATATATTTATGAAAAATGGATAGAAAATTAAAATTATAAATTTTAGGAGAAGAATCTATCACGATACATGCAGTATAGTCTTCTTTTACAAGTTAAAGTTCAAGTCTCGATTTATTCGTAAATATTATATACTATATTAAATAATATATAATTAAATATTAAATTAATAAATCGTAAATACGTTATTTATTTGTGAAAAATACTTAGAGAATTAATATTACAGGTTCCAAAGGAAATTTCGAAGGGTTTAAAGTAAATTCAAAGTAAATTCCATTTTCACGAGATAACAGTTTGAGTTAGGTTTAGGTTAGGTTCACAGAAATTACGAATTCTAAGGACAACTTACTTGTTAGTAAATTCTTCTTGTGTAAAACGAAGGTTAATTTATGAATAATGCTTGGAAAAGTAAAATGACAAATTTCAAGAGAATCTCGAGCTTGTCAAAATTGATCCCAGGATCCAAGAATTGAGAAACACTGCTCTAATACCCACTGTCTCTTAGCATTTAAAATGGATTTTCTTATACTAATTTTTGTTTACCGTGACTGACCAATTAACATGGTATTCAGGCACACGTTAAACTTATACATAAACATGTACACGTTAGACTAGTTAAACGGTTATTTAAAGACCCGTAATTAAACGTGATTAAAATTTTTGCAAGAAGAGTTGCGAAGTCTCTAACATTCTTTAATAATTTCATATTACCATTACATGTACACGTATATCACCTCTTCCACCTCAAAAAATTATCTAAACTTCGTATTCTTCCAAACTTTTCGAAAACCCAATTTTGCAATCAAGATCAAGAAGACTGGTCTTATGGTCCTTAAAATTCCCACTGGATTTGACTATTTTACGATTATTAAATCCTTAGAGATCTCGGTTTTCAGACGTACAAGGACGATTTTGAACGTTTTACGAGAACACTGTCCCCTAAAATTAAAATTCATCGAGCATTTGAAGCGTCCGACATTAGAAGGGATTAAAAGGGTTGAGAATCGTTAATAAGAACATTATTGAAAAGATAAATTTAGTTACGTACAAAAATCAATCTAGAATATAAGATGCGAATAAATAGTTTCTAAGACCCAAATTCCGAGAACGAATGTTTATATAAACGCTAGTTAAGAATTGGAGGTTTAGACGAACTGCGTCACGTACTAGGGCACTAAAATATAGATATACCTTCCTTGAATAATAACAAAATTTTAAAGAGAACATATATATAAGCCGTTCACTGCACAAATCGTTTAACTCCACTTTTTGAAAAATCTTAAATTTAAGTGTCAAAGCATTTGGTATAGTCATAACTTTTTATATTTATAATAACTTTCCCTGATAATTAAGATTAACACCGTAAAACGACAAAAATTTTTGGCCACTGAATAATAAATAATTTATTTCAGAGCTCACTTTTATTAACTCCTTACTCTAATGTAAATCGTTGCAATAATGCAACTCGAATGCACTAGCAAGCCACGAATGATAACGGTGAACTTTTTAGTGCCGTCTTATCAGAATTTAAGTAAAATTTAGTCAAATTTAAATTTATTACTTTCTTCACTTGCCAAATCGATTAACTCTTCCAGTAACATAAAAATGGTAACATTACTAACGATTACGTTTTGGTTATTTTTTCTTATAAATTTTATATACCGTTAGATGAAAGTTACATTTGTATTTATGCACTCTACGATATTTATTTCGATTTAAATTATAAAGGAAATTTTAAAGAAACAATATACATTATTTCATTGCATTTCTCCACTTTTTGTTTTATGGAGTTAATCAATTTGTGCAGTGAACGGCTCATATGTAGGATTGTTTGAATAGGGATCGACTGTTGGAGAGTTCTAATCTCCCGCTCCATGTTGCTAGACACCTCTAGCGACATCTGGCATGTTTTTGTCTATTCAAATAAAAACCTAACGGTGGAAGTCACTTCCTTCCAAGCTACCGTAAAACACGTATAGTTATTCTGCTTGTGAGACATTATTCCAGTAAAACATAACCTATCTACAGTATTTACAACAATATTGTTTCACTTAATACAACAAAAATAAGCTTTATTAATTTATAAGTTTACATGTTAAACTTGATCTGCAGGCCACGTGTACCATAAATGCGCTGAAAACATGTTTAATGACAAATTTAATTCTGACAAAAATATATTTCCACTAAAGAAATGAGGCATTATACAAAATGCAGTATAGAACAAAGCACGTAAATTTGATTAATTGTTATATATACAATAATTATTAATTACACGTAATGGTTGATTTTTTTAAAGCAAGGGATGCATAAAAATGGCTTATTCGGGCAATCGCTGTAAAACGTCACTACTCTTCTAGTTCTTTTTACTAATCGAAAATTTTCGAACTGACTGACTTTTGCAGTCGAACTGATCGCAGCGCCACGTGTACCATAAATGTACACGGTGTGATAACTACTCTAAACAAGCTAATTACTTATGGATTGATGATGTAACGACATATTGTGTGATAATATATTAATTTTTAGCCAAAACAACAAATGGCCGGAGATCATGTCGAGAAAAGACGGCTTGGTACAGAACGTGTTAACCCTTATCGGTCGTAAGTCACCTCTCATGTGACAGGGTCGTACGCAATATCTTTCACATATTTACGGAAACCAGCTACAACCTAGTGAGAATCACGTATAAAAAGCTAGCGTCCGATAAGGGTTAATACAATATACTAGGAATTAATAAACACTGTAACAACTCTCGTATGACCAACTCTAAAGCAACAAGTGACGGATGGGCACCACTTATAAATAACGTCATTGACCATCAAAAATCGGCTCCTTGACAGCTCCCTACTCCTTAGCCAAAGGTCCTTCCGTCACACCTTCTGTCCAATTAAAACTCCTTACTTTTCCACCACCAACGTTTATTTTACCTGATCAGAACTAAACTGGAGAAAACACCGAACAGGACACGACGAGACACGACATAGATCAAATTCGAGAAATCAGTTCATCTTCGACACCGATCCTTGAAACATCTTACTTACGCATATAAACGCGTGATCGAGACGGTACTCCGTTCAACGTCTCCATTATAACTATTCTATACTTTTCTATAAATAAACGCTCTCTTTTATCAACACACACTTCGGGATCCTTATAATTACAACTAGTCACGCAATATTAATTTGGGGCGTGATAAGCGTTCTAGGACATCGAAGGGATTCGATACGGTAAGACGCTACATCCTTCTTTACAGATCATTGCTGATAGCCATACGTCACTGACTCAGGAAACATACACAGCCACCGCATTCAGAATAGTTTTGTCATTTCCCGTTTCTCACCATTTTCAAAGTCCAGAAAACATCCTAGTCAACCCGTGACTAGGACTAAGGTCATCATCACCCCCACCCTCGGGAAAATCTATAAAGACCTAGAAAAACCGCTGAGAAAGATCATTGTTGCTGTCGCGTCGCGTCGCGATCGAAATTCTCGTATTTCCGACGGGTTGTAAGGCCGTCTCACGACTACGACACGTGTTGCCCGCCAAATTAATATTGGGCAACTGTTTAAATTGCACGAGCGGAAAAGAGTCGTGTGTACGACGTTCGACGTTTCGAAAAGAACGTGGCGTGTTGTTGATTCGAAGAGAACTGGTTCAAGAGAACCGATGTCTCTGATGTTTCGAGCCGAACTGTTAGGAGAGAACCCGTGTCTCTCAGATCTCGCACGGAAATGAGCTCCTGGATCTTCCTAAGATCGGCCTTAGGAAAAATCGGGAGCTCGCCAAATATGATTGGCTGTCTTTGACCAAGGGCGTTCCCTTGGTTCGCTAATCAGTGACCTTGGAGAAAGGGAAGGTTCCCCCAAAAAGCAACGATAGTGGAGGAAACCCTCTCCTCCAAGGTGGGGTACCTGGGGTCCACCCGCGCGCTGGTGCCCCGTCGATCGTTTATTACCCCTAGCGAGGGCCCGAGGCTTCCAACGTGTGCGGACCACGTGGAGCCCTCAGGCCTATTGTCATCCAAGTCTTAAGAGCCGTCGCCTAATTTCGTTAAATTAGGGATTTCCAGGATTCTCGTGTTCCGCGACACGAGAAGTCAAAGAAAAAAGGTAAAGCAGTCAAACATGCTAAAGGCATGGAGCAGGAAATTCCGATGCCGAATTGGTTGACCCTAAGACCTGGCTGTTGGAAGACTGTAACGGGTCTTCTTTGTTCCACGACAGAACAGTTGCCGTGACCACCTCTCTGTCGAATTCTTAAATGTACATTTTTAATAAACGTATTTTATTTTATAAGTCTTGTGAGTTTTCCAGTGACACAGGCATAGTCCTGAGTGAAGAAGCGTTGAACAGTCCTCGTAGAAATATATTGTGAGCGGCACGGGCGTGAATCGTTCGGTGTTGAAGAGAGTCGAATTAGAGCGTGCTTCTGTGTTATAGTTACGTTATTTTAGTGTTCTTTTGTTGCGTTAAATTAGTTTTCCGAGTTTAGTGTTCACATTATTCCGTTCCTATTGTTCTGTCCGTTTTTGGTGTCTCAAACCGTTCGCGCAGACCTGATATTTCTTCGATTAAAGAAGAAACATATTCGAATTGGTTGACCCTAAGACCTGGCTGTTGGAAGACTGTAACGGGTCTTCTTTGTTCCACGACAGAACAGTTGCCGTGACCACCTCTCTGTCGAATTCTTAAATGTACATTTTTAATAAACGTATTTTATTTTATAAGTCTTGTGAGTTTTCCAGTGACACAGGCATAGTCCTGAGTGAAGAAGCGTTGAACAGTCCTCGTAGAAATATATTGTGAGCGGCACGGGCGTGAATCGTTCGGTGTTGAAGAGAGTCGAATTAGAGCGTGCTTCTGTGTTATAGTTACGTTATTTTAGTGTTCTTTTCTTGCGTTAAATTAGTTTTCCGAGTTTAGTGTTCACATTATTCCGTTCCTATTGTTCTTTCCGTTTTTGGTGTCTCAAACCGTTCGCGCAGACCTGATATTTCTTCGATTAAAGAAGGAACATACAAATATTTAATTCCTGTACGTTGAAGACAATAAAACCTGTTTTCGACACCCTACAATATCGTAGTTATTTTACAATTATAAATCCATAATCCGAATAAACACGCCTACACGTCACGAAATTCATTGTGACGCGATATTCGTAGCCGTTGGTCGCTTTGGGAAAGATTGACATCGAAATAAACGTGTCGCTCGATCGCTACATTTAGTTTTACTGCCAAATTGCTTCCTTCCCTCTCATTTAACGCGATAGGAGTGTTAAAAACGAGACTCTTCTAAATGAAACTCGTTTAACACGTGATACATTGTTCTATCGTGTGAGTATTTATTCGAATAACATGTACCATGGAATATCGATAATATTCAAAATAATTTTTGACTGCAAAGTAATCGATTACCAGGTTCGTTTCGTCCATTTTCTTGTTGCAATTTTATGTTAAGATTTTATTCTTATGCTAATATTGTTTAGATTTTAGATCGGGTAAAGAAAAAGAATGGTACAGAAAAAGAAATTAGAGTTAACCCTTTGCACTCGACGATTTTTTGGCTAAAGATGAGTAGGAGTTCAAAGATTTTCTGCTATAAAGCTGACGATATTTATTTCAGCAGTCAATAAGAAATTGTATAATAATTAACACGTAGATCTATTTGATTTCCATACCCTGCACACCGTTACATTATCTTAAATTTGATATATTAATTAATATTGTAGAGTCACACAGTCTCTACTCGCTGGAGAGTACCTCGGAATACTCAAATTCACTGCAGTCTGTATTTTCTATTCGATTCTCAATAACGCGTAACTCTCGCAATCACAACTCTCGGTCTCAACTCTCTCAAGGACTACCTCAACTCTCTAATGACTTTCTCAAAACTCTCCTCTATCTTCCAGAGCGGGCCCTTTTAAGCCCGTCTGGAAGGCAAGAGCCTCCCCCGAAGGAGGAGAAAGCTCCCTCCACGTAACGCTCTGGGGTGGAAGGGATTCCTCCTTCGAATTAGGCTCTCCGAAGGGTCACCCACGCGGGGACCCTTCCCGAGAGGTGCCCACGGACGCGTCACCCCCGGTTTACAATGGGGAAAACCGGGGATGAGCGAAGCTACCTCGCATAGCCTGGCCCCAACTTCCCCAGACTTGTCTGGCCGCCAGACGCTAACCGGGCCTCTATACCTGGGGAAGTCAAAAAATATCCTACAATATCGATCTTCGAAATTTTATCAAATGACGACTGAAGGGCTCCTCTCGAGTGCAAAGGGTTAATATTTAAGAAACAAATGAAACGCATCAGTGGTCCTCGACTTGTGGTAGACGTTGGACATTCGTAAATAGTAGGTGAACTGTATTATGTTATACATATATAAAATTTTTAAATTACGTATACTAGAGTATAGTAGAAATAGGTATTTAATAACTATGAAGTGATATTCATAAGTAATTTGACCACGTATTGATTATTGATATGGAAGGGAAAGGTTGAGAACCACTGAAATCCTGTATCTCCTCCGTCTTTTATTTCGAAAATAACGAAACTGACAAAATTTTCTATTTTATCGAGTAGCTTTTTAAAACGAAATTTTCGGAAAAAGATGCGATAAAAGTGCAAAAATAAATACATAGGTTTCGCCATAAGAAAATATAATCGATCTTAAGAAATAATCTAACGTTAAAAACACTCGATGAAGGAAAAATAAATAGAATAGTTTGTTTCTTAATTGAAACCGAGAAACTTCTTTGATCAACATTTTTCTCGAAAATTATGAATTTAAGATATTTGGATGTCAAATTTTCAAATGAGCGCCCTATATATACATATATACAAGGTTTTCTGTCATTACTGATTTAAACGGACAGGAATTGATACCTCGCGAAAAAAATTAGTCGGAAAGGAGGAATAAAATTTGTTGGCATAAATGACAGCGTAACTGCGAGCAGTTGACATGCGTGAAAAAAGAAAAAAAGAGAAAGATGCGTGACAAAATGAGTGTCACGTGTAAGCATCGAATATTAAGAAAATTTAAGAAAATAAAAATTAAAATTAGAAGTTGAAAATCCAAAAATGATAAAACAATCTATATAGAAAATTTATGTTCAAAAATATATATCTTTTTTTATTTATATTCTTATTATGTTTACTAATATTTTTGTTCGATATTAATACTTTATATTGCAATATGATGATCACGTGTAATACAATATCATCACCGAATTATCAACAAAATTTTTCGTATGAAACTCCTTTTTTGAAAAAAGGTGTTTGAATTGGTATTTATCGAGTAAAGTGAAATGTAAATTAAAAATACTAAAGTAAATATATTAGAGCAAATAAAAGAATATTATATTAATAATAATAATAATAATAATATAATAATAATATTAATATAAAAATAATATAATAATAATATTGATATAAAAATAATATAATAATAATATTATAATAATATTACATAATATTAAAGTAAAATAAAATAAAATGTAAGTTTCGAGTTGTCGGGTCTGAGATTCTGCTCGTGTTTGTGTTTATAGCCAAGGTTACTATCTGCATCCTGTCAATGCTACTATCACTGTTACTGTCGATTTGCACTCGTAGTCTCGTTCTGCAACAATGTCACGATATACTATGCGAGAATACTTGTCGAGAAATAAAAAGGGAACCGTAGCTTTTGAAGTAAAACGTAACTTTGAAAATTTGAAACATAACTTGGAAAAGAGGTTTTTATCAGAATAAATTTTTTTAGAAGGAAATTTCTTTTTCAGAAAGAAATTTTTAGCAATTTCCATGTCAATGAACATACCTTATAAAAACGAAATATCCAAGTTTTATAGACACGAGCAGAAAGTGAAATTAGTACATGTTTAATTATTAAACAATGCTTTTGCAAACGAAGCTTCATATGGAAAAATTTTATTCCCTTTTTTTAGACCTATACTTTCGTGGAGTATCACCATCTGACAGGTTTTATCACTAATAATGAAACACCTTGTATGTGCATGCACAATATTGTGTATATATATATATTAATGTAATTTATATAGCCTTATTATTAAAAATGCTAACATATTGTACAATATATAAATATTTTATACATGTACGTATAATACTTAATATATATATATAATTATGTATAATTCTTTATATATATAATTATGTATACTAATGAAAGAAAAATATATCGAATATTTAATATGTATATCTATGTATAAATTAGAAAAATAAATATAATCATACTATTAAAAATATTAATAAATATATATATATATATATCTGTCTACACGTTTGGTTAGAATGATATAACGGGGATCTCGAAATCAGCCGAGCGCAAAAGTATAATTGATGCGAACGATTTAACGAGGTCGTGAATTATTGTGTCTAGCACCGACCCCAATTGCTGCTGAAATTGCACCATAGATGTCGCCGACACTCAGGGCCATATATAGTTTGTAACAACAGATATTTATTCGGATAACGATTCCATTTGTTCTTGCTTTGTGCATTAATAACGAAGAGATTTGAATTTAATTAAACAATACAAAATGTATTAAAAACCATCTTTTCTTTTTAATTACCTATTATCAACAATAATATGCAAAAAATAATACATAATAAGATATAGATTTTTATACAGATAAAACGTACTCAATTATCTTTTCCAATCATCATAGCTCTCATATTTTTTGGTTGCTATAGGAAACTGCTAATATTTATTGCATCAGTACATATAAATACCAAATAAAGATCAAATCTAATTCTTCTTGTTTTGTAAATTAATAACGAAGAGACTTAAGTCCGATTGAATGATAGAAAATATAAAAGTATTAAAAACCTCCTTTTTATTATAATTATCTATTATTGCGATTTATATGTCCTTTTCATTATAATTTTATTTTATGTGTTTGACTTCTGTTTTCACCTTAACAACCTTATGAATTTTCTTTTTATATAAAGTATTGAAAAAGCCAGCAACAAGTATTCAATTTTAAATAAAAATAAATATGAAATATATTTAAACGAAATATATCAGTAGGTGAAAATCAAACTTTATTTCCATATCCATTTCCATATCTTTATTTCCATATCATATTCCATATGATATATGGATATCAGGCAAAAGTGTAATAGGAAAACTAGCAATATCCAAACTGTAATAAAAATAAAAATGAATAAAAATAAGAATGAAAAAGGTTAGGATAGCGCTGTTTCGGTGACACCATATATAGCAACGAAGGCAAAATATTCAGAAAAAATAACATATTTACCATAGGTAGTTTTCCAGACTGCTAATCAGAAGTAAATCAATCTTATTAGTTACTAATGAAATAATTTTATTATTTCACACATGCACAGTATAAAATCATAAGTTATCCAAAAGGAGAAATACTAAAAAATAGAAATCAAGACAAAATTCTCGCGAATTTTTCATAAAGAAGTAATGAAATAATTGTAAGAGGAAGCTAAAAATAAATCAACCTTGTTTTTTTATTTTTCTCATTTTACACGTGCAATATTTTGAATAACTACGACTACAAACTACAGACGATCCTAATTGTAAGTGTTAGAGTCTGCACATGCAATATGTTGAATGCCTACAGTTACAAACTACAGACGATCCTAATTTTAAGTGTTAGAGCCAGCAACCGTATCATTTTGGCATCAATCAAGACCGCCGCTGGATACAATGATTTACGACCACACTGTATCCTTCAGGCCAGCTGTGAGTGTCTATAGGATGGTTCCTTGGCCTAAGCTAGAGAAGCCTCGGGACTCCTAGGTTTATGGCGGCCACTTAAAGGTCGAAGCTTGGGAAAGTCCAGAATGTGTTCCAGGATTCCACAAATGCGTCGACCACCCAGACAACTTTTAGAGGCGAGGCCACCATCAACCTAATCTCGCACCCTCGATATTTGGCAGGCGTGACGTGAGCAGGACCCAAGCGACACGTCTATACTGACGACTACCGAGCTAAGCCCATGCTGACGGTTAGCTACCCTGACCAAAGAGAAGGAGCATAGTATTTAAACGCGACAAAGGATTTGAGATTAAGTATTTGAGAGATTAGAGAGAAGTATTGTCATTTCGAGAGAGATCACATTTTATATGCTACTTAGCGAAGCATAATTAAACTATTTCGAAATCTTTTGGTACTATGCTTAATAAACTACAAAATAACGTTTCTTATAACAAAGGACAGAGTTTATTGATGTAAACTTGAAATTCATAACTTTTATAATGCTATCTTTCAGTACATGTCGTTCCATTATCTGACAATGAAACTAAAAATGCTGCCACTCATAAGAAATTACATTTTTTTAAGAAAATGTAAATTTAAATTTACAGAATAGTTATATTATAATCGTAATTTTCTTCTGTAAAAATTAATAAAAAGTGGATCTCTCTATAGGATCTAGGGTTAGATGCTCCTGAAAATAAGGAAAGATCCTGAATTATGTTTCATTAAATAATTTTTTTTAAATCTTCTTAATAATCCTTTTTTTCTTTTGATAATCCACGTGTATTAAATATGACATTCAAACCTCACAGTCTACTTTTAATTTTAATATGGCTTCTCCAAGCTGCTCTTCTATCCATATTGCTCCAGCAGCTACGTATATTTTCCTTTTATATATTTTGAGCATATCCTAAAAAATAATTAAATTAATAATACATCTATCCTTCAAATTATAGAATGTCTTATTGATGTTCTATTAATGCATTATTAAAGAATTAAATAAATAGTGTATCTAATTTGAGGTATAGATGCGCTTGTACATAAACAAAAGCAGTAATAGAAAATGTCAGAACAGCATTGAAAATCGTAAAGAAGAAACTACTGTAAAAATTTCAATCAATAATAATGATTAAAACTACGAAACGAGAAAATAATAATATCTTTATTTATTGTTCGCAGTAAGTTGACAATATAAAAAAGAATAAAAACGTATTGTTCACTTTTCACATACAAAAGTTCACATTCTCAATTAGATTCTAATCGTTCGTAAAAAAAATGTCGAGAAAGAATCTATATTTTTAAGAACACAAAAATTCAACTCCCATACACAAATTTTTAATATTAGATATAACTAAACGAAAATTTTTTGCAAACAGAGTAAATGTAAACTCTACTTTATATTAAAAAAAAAGTTTACTAATTTCTGAGTAGTAACATAATTGTATTTTTTAAGACTGAATTAAAATTTTTGATATTGAAAGATAAGCACGATCTTTTTGACCATTTATCCTTGTACCTAAGGAGTATATTTTCTCGAAAACGAGGCCGAAAATGAAAAAATGTTATTTATTTTTTTCTAATTTTTTTCATAAGAAATCACATCTATATATCAAGTGTATATTTAAAGATTTATTAAATCTTCAACATCGATTGAGTTGCCACTTACAATTGCTAATTTTTTTAACACTTTTTATTACCTCAATAACTAAAATACGTTAAAAAAGAAAAAAAATATTTTGTAATTTTAACTTCGGAAAAATCAGTCGACGATAATTTTGTGGTGCTATTTTTTAAACAAATCTTCATCAATTCGAAAGTGTAAAATCACGTTGTGGCTATTTTATGGCATATAATTTTTATACACACTATACATCCACTTTGAATCATTATTTCCTACGAATAATATTCGATAAAGCACAATTTAAATAATAGAAACAATTTACGTATCGGTTTAGATATATATGTAGATACATATTGAACTTAATTTAAATATAATTTGTCTTCGCATATATAAAACTATACATACTATATACATAAAATATACACCATGCAAAACAGATGGATTTTACAAAATATCCCCAAAAAGTTTATTTGTAGAATTGTCTAATTTTCTATTTAATTTCTTTAAATACCTTCAATGAAAATATATGTATATGTAAAAATTCATAGCCTTGTCATCACTAGCTTTACATGTATTGGAAATATCATTAGTTTCATTGGTTCAACATCCTCCGAAAATAATATATATAGATGGAACACTGATGTCATGAAACGTGTTAAACTAATCCCCTATAACCCGACTTTTGAACTAATGATATTAGCATTGATTACTGCACGAATGTCAGTAATTGAGGTTAACATCAATTATTGCATTTTATTGTGCCAGTAATTATTAATTTATTCGCGCATTTAATTATAGGTTATTAAAAGCAATTAATCCTTTGACTTATAATATCGAATTACGCTGGTAACATATGTATATCATGATATAGTGGAGGTCGGTAACACGGTACTCTCGAAATGTTTTCAAAATGCTTGTCGCTAATTACTAATGCGACAGATTGTCCAAATTAAATATATATGAAACTTCCCCATTCTATAAAATTGCGGTAAGGTTTCCCGTACCGTACATCTGCCATTCTTATTTCTTGAGTTGAAGTTAACGACCTCTGTTGTAAACATTCGATAAAGGTAATCCATGGTGAGAATAAATTTTTATTTTAACTTGTAATTTTAAATTCCAGTTTCGTAAAACTGAGGGTCATCAAATACTAATTATGTACTTACGTGTAATTTTTCACCGTTTTCTTCATGAAACGTAGCATTAAAGTACTGTATGCTACTAAATAATAAATTACGTACTTGTTACAAATACTATAAAATGAAAAATCGATTTACATAAATATAGTAATCGAAAATATTTGATTGAAAAGCGTAATAATAATATAGATGAAGGATGCGAAAAGTAATTATAGGTCATACAGAAAATTTGTTATAATTTTCATAATTAAACATTTATTTTCCTCCTTTGCAATTATTCCTAATATACAATTTTTTCACAATGATGTGAAAAGAAAATTTATTACGTCGATATATACTGAATTAAACAATACTACTCGTTGAAATTTGTTTTCTGTCACATTAAAATAAAAAACTTCTAACAGAGTATTCATGAGATTTATTTACATGAGTGAAACATAAAGAAATATCACAAAAGTTGTTGCAAACATGAATTTATAATTTTTTAACTAATTTATAGATTCATCTCCTTTGCACTGCAAAATAATATTCTTCCCTGTACGAGTTCTTTTCAAGTCACACGACATTATATGGATCTTTTTATTATGTATTAATTTGTCATAACATGATTAATAATCTTGCCCTTTTTCAAATAATTCATCTTAAATTTGCATGGTATAATTTTCTTTGTCCATGAAAAAATGAATGACAAATCAGATATTAAGTAGAATATTGCAAGTAGGTTAATAAATTGATAATACATAGGCATGGAAAAATGTTATAGGCACAAAATTTTTAAATTATTCATTTTACTCCACCTTTGTCTTATTTGAATAATATACTAAACAATATTGTTCACTCGGCAAATTTTTTTTATATAATTATCTTAGTTACATAAATCCTATAATATAGACAACCTTGAACTATATTTTTCAGCCAGATAAATTTTTTGTTATTCGTGTATTTGCAATAAAGAATAAGAGCCTCAAAAATATATTTTCAGCAAAATACATTAAAATTTATATAATTAATATAATTATGAAACTTTAGTTGAGTTGATGCAATATTTATATGGCATTTACTTCATAAACTAACTTCAGCAAATATTTGAAAAATATTTGAAGAACACAAGAAATTGCACAAGCTATTCTAATAATACATGAGTAAATAATACATAAGAAAAATTGATACAGAATTTGAATAAATGCTTTTATAGATTTCAAACCTTAAAAACATTTTTCAATAATATTTTTGAAAGCTGTAACAGGAAGGAGTTACAAAACCAACATATACTTTCTAACGAAGAAATAATCAATTAAAACAAAAAGTTCAATTGTACAAAGCTAATCGTTCATCTTGTAGATAATTCCAAACTTAACTCTTGTTTATACTGTTTGTACACCTCTCTAAAATAGAAATTTTCAATACAGTTCATTTGTTTGCTTTATCACATCTATTATGTGATTTACAGAATTCAAATAAAAAATACTATCTTGTTTTAAATAGTAGGAATTTTTTTTTTTTTTAAATACTACTATAATAATACTAGAGGAAAAGCATAACGTCATCGAATTGAAGTATATATCCTCATTATCTCTATCAACATCTATCATTTACTTCAACATTCTCTAGTAATAAGAAAGTTCCCATAAAACTTCAAAAAAAGAAAAGCAATGCATTGCATATGGTAGCCTATACCTCAGCTTCCCTAGCAACTTAGAACATAAACGCTAAATATGCTTAATGCTAAACAAGGTTAAAATTGAGACAGAAGTAACTAAATATTCCATACACGTGTCACAAACCGGCAAACTAAAACGAAAATCTTTTACTACGATTAAATATCGTTGGATGGAATGAACAACAATAGGTGTATCTATTATACGAATATTTCAATGGATATAATATCGCTGTAGAAGTTAAATATAAATCATGGAATTGTGTAAAACATTAATCGTTTTTATCAATCTTTAGTTCTCTCGTTAATCACCTATTAGTCGTTTAAAATAAAGTAGTACCGTAAAAATTCGGTTCGTCTTTTTGTTCTTCAGTTCTTATTTTCCAATAGGAAATACATGTAACATATGATACAATTTGTTTAACGCTTATACATTCATATATTGAAATGTAGAAATTGGTTAAAACATAATGGAAGGTATACATTGTTGGAAAGTTCGTAACATTTAACAGATATTATCTTCGACAACACAACGTTTCTTTGTCGATGGAACACAAGTGGGTAAATAGTCAATCGAAATACAGAATGCTTATACATCATGAGTCTTTTATATTCACAAAATTGGACAAAATTATAATAACTGCGTAATAACAATTATTCAAAGTTCTATCTAATATTTTCTTCATTGGTTAAAAGATATTGCATTCTTTTTTAAAGGTCACTAAAATGTGATATGCGAGCCAATTCATTGAGCAAAGTATTTTTTAGGTATTAAAATCTTCAAAAAATGCTTAAACCGTTATAATTTTACCCGGTACTGTAATTTCATCTAGAAACTTATCCTCGAGGAATTTTAACACAAAATATACGTTCAAAAACACAATATACCAACATCTTAAAGAAGAAGGAAAAAAAAAGAAAATATCTTTGTTGACTTGGAATAGAAAAGAAATCAATTTGAATACACTATAGGGGAATGTATGATAATAGCGTTGCAACACATAGCATATATGTTGTCATGATCGTGAGATCGATACATTACAAGAGCTAGGATGATCTCATAGTAGAAAAATGTTGTATAGTAGAAGGTATCATCGCATACTAAGATCTTCACGATCAAGAATTTCTCTAGCGCTAAAGAAACGATTTGCTTTGAGCAATACTTCTCGAAGAAATAAAATAGTTTTGTTTGCTTTGGAGAACGAACACTAAATGAAGAAATATAGAACGATTCTCTCGGGATTCAATCGTTGGAAAACGATTCGTGCGCGTATGTACGTAACACACAGGCAGCCACCGCACTCACATACACGTGCACACACACATACACCCACACATGGAGATCCTAAAGTGGTCACTTTAACGCAGCATCAAGAGTGTCTCCGCATATCTACGCAACTGCGTTTACTACGTCAGTCGAGACAGCGATTCTTTCCTCTAGACACTAGTTAGGAAAATATCTCTATAAATTCTCGTAACGCCTCATCTATTTCCATACGCATGAAATCATGCAAATCAATATACTTCTCCTTTAATTCTTTAACTTTCTTTAAATCTAGAAAAAGAAAACGTCTGAAAGAAACGAGGCCAAAAAGCCTGGTCTAACGATCAATCAACGAATCAGTCCATAATCGAGTTATCTTTTAACCGTTGTTTTTCAAATTTAATTATAAAATAGCGAAATATAAGCCTAAGCAGTGACCGAATGCATGTCGCCCATCTTTTTAGTTAGGTTTTGCAAGAAGTCCTTGTAGATCGACGAGTCCATATTAGAAGAGAGGATATAGAGAAGCCACCAGTCGCCAAGATCAATCTTCTTGTTGATGCTGTTGCAGGTTTCGATAGGGGTAAGTCGTGAGGATAGTTGAAGTAATTTTGGTCTCACGGCCGGAGCGAAGATTATGGCAGCTCTGTACACCATTAGACCCAATAACAGAATCGATAGGATTGTAAACCAAAACCAGATGAATATGTACGTTTTCTCGTTGACTATGTTCAACGGGAGAATACATAGAGAGTCGTGCGTTTGTATAGTTCCTGATGCACCATATTTGTGGAAAATGCATTTCGTGACCCGTGGGAAGACATAGACCATAGGATCCACGCGTTCCTCCTGAGGAATGTCTGGCAACTGCAACACTCGCAGACCGTAGCTAAGGAACTCACCATCGAAGAACCGATTCATCAGGTACAGTTGGAGGAAGATGTTGATGAGACAGAGGGCCTCGCAGGCGAAATACCGGTACACATACGTGTTATGTTTCTGAAAGAACAAGCAATCGGTGAATTGGTATAAATTGGACTCAATGAAGGCAAATTGGATCTAACCAAGTCTCAGTCTTTCTCCCCTTTTTGCTCCTACGCTCTTTCTCTAAAGGTAAGATTTTTATCGATGTTAAAACTTTATTTCGTACAATGAAAAATTAATTTATCTAAAAAATATTTTTTTGGAAACATTACAATATCGCCAATACCCTGTTATAAATTTTTATACTTTATTATTATATACGTTTCATACTTTACATACATTTTATATTTATATATTACTTATATTTTATAAGTAGCATTGTTCATATTTTACATTTTTGGAATTTCAACATTTTATATTTTACCATGTTTCAAATTTTAATAGTATTTCTAAATTTTACAACTCTTGTACAGAAATCAATTTCCTATTTACTTGAAATACTAAATTGAAAAAATATAATTTGAAAATATGTTATTAAACTCACAGTAAGACAAAAATGTAATAATGGACTTTGTAAATTATTTTTGAATCAAAATATACGATCTTTTAACCACAATAATACTAGACAAATAAACTCACCTTTCTATACTGCATCAAATAATCCATCAGAGCGGATTTCTTCTTATCGATGTTCTCTGAACTATCGAGACCGTGATTCATACCCATAACCAACATGTTGATCAAACCACCCTCCCACATGTTCCACAGCCATTTTGGAACGTAACATAGTATCGCCTACGACATAAAAATATTTTACTCGGTAAAAGAGCATACTGAAATTATATTTATATTGTTATAATATACCGTGTACGTAATAGTAACAATACATAGTAATACTATTAATAAAATTGTATTATATTAATGGATAATTTCTATAAATAATACGATTTGCGAAGCTGACAATCAGCGCGCTCGGTTGGTGAACGCGGAATATGAGAAGCGCTATCGCGCCGCTCGGCATTTTTGGACACGGAATATGACAAGCGCTATCGCGCCGCTTGGCAAATATTGATTGGGAAACAATTATGACCCGTGGCACTCAAACGGTTAAAATAAAATATTTTGTAACAATATTAGTCTATTTCATTATAAGGGGGTATGTATAATGATTTTGTGAAGAAGAAAAAGAACAGTTATCATGGGTATATTATGAAAAATGTAAAACTGTTATTTTTCAAAAATCAATAAAAATCTCAATGATATAAAAATTATTTATAATATAGATATAGAACTATTGAAAAACATAGACCTATCATTTATAAGAAACTTTGATTAGAAGAACGTCGTTAAGCTGAACGCTGACTGCTTATGACATTAAAACTTGGAAACACTTTAATGTGATATCCTCGTATCGAAACATGTATTAATAAATTCCATACTTATATTCAATATTCAGTTGGCAGTATTAATTACAATATCTGATAAATAAATTATACGAAGTACTACTTCTATAATAAACACCTTAGAGTATATAGCGAATATTATGATAAGTTAGTGTGATTAATTAATTTAAATATTTTATTCATAATTATTATTAATTTTTATATTTTTACTTTACTTTAATTCGTATTTGAAAGCAATTCTGGATTTCCATATATTAATCACAAGATATTCCCTGCTATTTTAATTACTTTTATTATAAATATCATATTTAGCTATTTTATTTAGTTTCAATTGTTTAGAAATTTGTACAAATGGAAGTAAAATTATAATTCATAACCTAACTTTTGGAACTTGAATGCACCAATAATGCAAGCAAGTTATTTTATTGAACAAAATTTTGTAAGAGTTCTTAGTATCAAAATAAACAAATGAAAAGATTTTTATATAATACACGTATAATTTACGTAAATTGACATTACACGAAATATGTTCTCAGTGATATTAAGGCGATCTAGATTTATCATTGAAAGAAATTACAGCAGTTACGAGCAGTATTTCTATTTCTCTATATTTAACACTAAACTTAGCACGACTAGTCAAATTGACCGATGGATGAAAAAAAAAGAATCTTAAAAAAAAAAGAAAAAAATTGGATTAAAAGAAAATATTGAAAAATTAATTATATGTATACTAAAAGATAAATCACGTTGGTAAATGACCAAAGCGATAATAATGTACGCGAAATTTTAAATCGGAAGTTTAAAAATAATTTAAGCTGTACTAGGTTAGTGTTAAATAACCTAAAAATTTGATTAAATTCTACTCCAGTTAATATCTACATGAAAAATACTAATTAAATATGAATATATTTAATTAACCCAAAATTCGTAATAAAAAGATATCTAGAAAAATACTGTGCAAGCATAGCTTGTTTTCACTGTATAACTCGTGCATATATCGTTAACGATGCATTTGAATTCAGCTAGTTTCGTGATTTACCGTTAGATGGACAAGCATCGAATAGAGGAAAGCTAATCGTCGAAGCAGTTCTCGTGACAATCAACGCCAAAAAATGACAGCGCTGCAAAAGGGACGAGTTATCAGTGGAGCAACGATAAAGTTTTGACCGGTCGATCTATGGCGTTTGTACATTCGCGCTCGCTAACCAGTTTCGGATATCCAATATGAGAAAGGTGAGAACAGCAATGCCGGTAAAGAAAAACCTAAACCGAGAAGGCGCGCGCAGCTGTTGCGCCCGAGCTTTATCTGTCGCGTGTGCAAGATAACTGATAAACGAGTCTTTACCTGGAAGAATAACACGAAGCACACCCACTGGTAGTAAGTATAATATTTCCTCGCGTCCACGTCGCCGAAGTCGTTCGCCACTCCTGGATGCGCCACCTCTAGACCAACCTGAAGAAACAAACGCTTTGTCAACAATAGGATAATGACGAAAGAGCGCAGGTGCGGTTGATTGAATTTATATCACCGCCGTTTCTGCAGTTTAATGGTACAGGATGTATCAGAAATATCGATTACAATGGCCTAAGTTATACAAAATGGAAAAAGAGGGAAAAATTAATCATTACTAAGGGGTTACCAATTCTATGAGTTAATTTTGATTAGAGGTTATACTAAAATTCCTAAGGACACATGCGAATGTAGTATATCCGAATATCAATCATGACACGCTTTTAAAATGTTTAGAGTATTAAAGAATAAAATACATAGAATGATATAAAAATTAAATGTAAGGTTCTTATGAGATCCCATGTTTTAGTTATTTATTTTTAATAACAACCAAAGTTGTATAAAAATTCCAAGGTTAACATAAGTATACCGTAATTATGTACTAAAAATTTTACGAAGTACATTAAAGCTCTATTATGAAACTTGAACAATTTTTACCATTTTTTTTGGTACATCCTATATACTATTATGGTATGTCTATAAATGTATGATAAATATAACTTTGATACATATTCTAATTTATTTCTGTATGCTAAATAATGCAACTCCACTTTCTCTAATAATTCTGTAACTTAAATTAACATTAGTCACGGATAGTTCTTAAATTTTGTCTTTTAAATTTAAATCTTATGTACAAAATATAGCGATGTTAATTTTTTAGTATAATTAATAGATTTACATATGTATAATAGATATATCGTATAGTATAAAATTGAAAATATGCAAATTATTATTAACTAGAGAAATATTATAATTAATTTTTCCACATAAATGTTTATGAACTAAATATTAATATATTTAAATAAACATTATTTTCTGGAATATTGTTACAACTTTTTACCTCTGTAAAGAAATGTTTTTAAAATAAACAATACAAAATTCAGAATATGATTTTACTATAATATAAGATATTCTGCTATAATCTGTAAGTTGGCTGAATATCTCTAAATTAAGTAACAGAGTACATTAATTTGATCAGTGATATGTGTACTTTATAAAAAAATAATATTTATGATTTGTCCTTTGTGTAAATTATTTAATACGTAAATAAATAATATAAATAATTAACTATATACATTAATTGCATATGTAATATATGTGTAAATACCTGTAAAAATTGAAATATTTATCCAAAATATTTATTTGCATTATATTTTTATATATAATATACGAATTCAAATAAATTTTAAAATTCCTAAAAAATTAGAAAACATACGAGGTTATAGAAAACAAAATGAAAAATAGATAACCTTGATAACCCAAAATATTTAATCATTTTATCTTTTCAGCCAACGGGTAATTATATTTTCTAATATTAGTAATGTTTTTTTAATATCCAAATATCTTTTCAAATAATATATAAATATATAAATAATAATTATTAAAAAAAAATATAAAATTTCTAAAACTTTCGTCTATGTGCATATACATATATGTATACAAATCATAATTTGCCTATGATCGCTATAGGACATATTTCTGCTTTCAAATAGAGAAAGATAAAACGTAAACATTTATGCCACAAAAATGCCTGACATTTAATGAAAATAATCTCCTAATTACATAAAGTATCGTAATTAATACTTAAAATTAAATTATTAAACGACGATTAAATAATCAAACGATAACATAAATATTACGTGTACCTGCAATACAAGGAAGTGCGGAAGTATGGAATTGTGGTAATGACTTATACGATAAGAAGCCAACAAACGTATAAATATTCTCGTTAAATATACATTATGCAATGACTCATCCATCGCCCAAGATAAAAAAAATTCACGAAACGTTTTTTATACGTATTCCTCAAATTCTAACCTCCGCGACACTAAAATAACGATATATTCTATTTTATCTAAAGGATGAACGAATTCAATCGTAAAAATATTTTCGTACCGAAAATCGGTCGATACAACATGTTTCTACAGTTATCAACAACTCGTACCCCACGCTATCCATTAACATTCCGAAGGTTAGGAACAAGTGGTTCGAACGATGGCCGCGATTAAAATATGAATCCGAGTTGAGAAATTAGGGGCGCAGTCGTTAAACTAGATTACCCACCTGCCGATTAAATGCGTCCGGCATGGTAAACGTAGAAGTTATCCAGCAATAAGTATTGATAGCGTGCGTGGGTAAACCCCGAACGATACAGGAGATCGGATTGCCAACGTATTGGGTGGCCGTGATCACCATCGAACACGTGAAAAGCAGCACCGTTGTAAAATGGTTGTGTAACCGAAACACCATCGAATCCGTCGTAATTTCCTGCCATTTCAAGTACTGTCCGAGACCCCCTAGTAGCTTATACATGATTGTTTTGTTCGATCGAACGATGCGTCGGGTTGTTTACAATCCTTGAACGTTTCCTTCTCGTTCTCACGATTATTCTCACGTGGTAATTCACGGATAAAAAGAAACCAGGAAAAAAAGAGGAAGAGACACCAGTTGGGAAAATTGTATGAACCAAAACTTCCGCGAGTTCTCATAAACCGCGCTCAGGCTCGAAAAGCGGTAAAACGAAACGAAACAGACACACGATCGTACGGCTGTGTCCACGCGGCGTGCCTCCCTCTTTTCCTTTTCTCTCGTTTCTCCTTCTCCTTCGACGTCCTTCTTCCTTTTCTTCCGCCCTACTCCACAAGTCGCTGTTTCTTGTTCTTTCTTCCAGGCGAAGGGAGCGCGCGCGCGCGCACACGCGATCGGTCACCGAACCACGTTGAACGAGATCGCGAACGGCCGCTCTAGGCTTTATACACACACGGCTGTCCTCCGGTAGGAATTTAACTCTGAGACGCGTAGACGAAACGAACGTGTCTTATCGACATCTTTCGCTGCGAATCGATCGATTCCAACTAGCTCGACACGTTCAGGTGGGTCGCAGTAAACAAGTAACTATACGCGCCGACAGGACTCGACCGTTTATTTTTTTCTCCACGTGATCTCTTTACGGTTTTCGTTGATAGGTAGAGCTACATGCAATCGAGACGCGCGCAGGTTTCCTCGGTCTCCGTAGAATCGCGCGACACCGCGCTGCCGATTCGATTAATTCCTCGCGTCGTGTCAGAGCTACGACACTCACTGTCAATCCTGTTATTCTCCCGTCGGCTGATGATTTCTCGCCGAGAAACACGATCTGACGCAAAATTGTGCAACACCTTGAACTCTCCCGGCGTGCCGCGAGCTCCCTCTTTCTTCTCCTCTTTCTCTCTCTTCTGTTTGCGCGGCACTTTTTCTCCCGATATATCGTGCAGATAGATCGTACGATGAACGGGTTGTGAGCAGCCAACACCGAATTGTGTCGGCATATACACGTATGTACGTAGCAGTCTTCAACGTCGACTGACGAGAAGTCAGTGGCTTGTTGTTCAGCCGAGGGGCGAGAGGGAAACTCTTTCGATCTGCTAGGGGGACTGCCGGAGTAGAAACGAGTAGGAGAGGGCCCAGGAGGTGGGGATCGAAACGGTGGGGGACCGACGGCTGCTTCAAACTCCCCCCTTTACACCACGACACACTGTATATGTACCCTGCTTCCATAGTGCATGCTCCTGCGTCCAACGATGGCTACTGTTGTACATTCGATTCTCTTTGCTAATTTTTAAACGATTTCTTTCTACGAATCCTCGTTTCTTTTTATACGCGTATACGTCGATTTATATAAATCTCAGAGCATACAAGGATATCGTAAAACAGTGATTCTATTTCCTTCTTTGCTTTCTCATTTTTTTTCGTTTTTTGCTTTCGTTATTTACCATAGAGAGGATAGACACGCGTGGCAACACGATTTTAAGCATGCGGAGCGATACTTTTATTATAACAAGTTAGTGTTTTAATCTTTAATAAATTGAAACCATTGAAAGTAAAAATTGTGGAATATAAAGAAATACTTTTACTACGTTTCTAGGTTAGCAATTAGAAATGTAAAAATTATGGAATATAATATTTTTACTACATTATTAGGTTAACAATTAGAAATATAAAAATTATGGAATATAAAGAAATACTTTTCCTACAATGTTAGCTTAAGAATTAGAAATGTAAAAATTATGGAATATAAAGAAATACTTTTCCTACATTTTTAGGTTAATAATTAGAAATGTAAAAATTATGGAATATGAAGAAATTCTTTTACTGCGTTTGTAGGTTAAGAGTTAGAGATAGTGGTAAATACGTTCTTTTATTTTTCATTTTTTAATATACATATGTATTATGCAATTAATATTATATACGTAAATAAATATAATTAATGTCTAATTATGTTTTTTATTTTAAGTTTGAAATAAAATGGTAACTTGTATAATCTAACACGATAATTTTACTAAAATGGAAAAATGTACGAATAATTTTTCAATCGATTAAAGATATTAATATCTAAGTTAATCTATTCATTAAAAAATACAAAATTTAAGTATATTAACCAAAGTTTACGATTAAAATTTCCACATTCCTATTTTCAAATTTTACCCTCGCATTCTTGAAATAACATTCTTCGTAGAAAGGTTAAAAACGATATTACTTTAACCTACAAAAATTTTGTATTTATTTAAGGTTATGGAAGCTTTCGGATTATTTCTTTCGATAATATTCGAACTAGAAACTTTCGTCGTAGTGATTTAAAGCGTCTTGACACCGCCATTACCTACTCCCGTTACTTCGCTTGCTCGTTTCTCCTTTTCTCTTCTGGTCAGTGCTCGGTCGCCTCGAATATCATAATGAAAGTAAATCGGTTTAATTTGATCGTTAAATTCAATTGAACACTGAGGTTGACAAGAGGATCGTACGTAGGATTTGCATGAGCGCTGTTTGCGCTCTAAATGGCAATAACATGGTTCTTAGAACTATGATATATCTACATATGTATGCGGAATTAATGAATACGTTGAAGGAGAAAGTCGAAGGGGGTTTATGTACGAAGATAGACATTTTTATCTGTTGCATTCTTTCACTGATTTAGGGTGAATTACGACGATAAGTGGACCAAGGCAAACCATGTTTATTATGCGATATATAATGTTTGTAAACATGACAAAAAATAACTACTTTTTGAAATAATGAATGAATATTTTTCTCAATGTTTTTCTCTGTCTTGTGTAGTATTTCACACAAGAATATGCAGGAGTAAAAGTGGTGCTAAATATTTGACGTTTATGTTAACCCTGTTAGTGTCATTAGAGCATATTTGCAAATTGTGACTGATGACAGACTATATTGATTTCTAAATGTATAGTGAAACAACGAAATTTATTGTTTAAACGTTATAATATTGAAATCAAAAGTAGGAAAAGATGAATGAAATTTGTTATACTTAACAAAGATGATATACTTAATAAATTATGCATGGTTATAAATTTATATAAAGCGCAAAGAGCGAGTTGCCAAATTATGTTAATCATGATCTATATCAAATATCAATACAACAAAAGAATTTAAGCATAAATATTAATGACAAAAATTACTGTATATAACAATTACAAGTAAAGACTAATGTTAAAAGTACAACAATAAAATAAAAATAACGAAATAAAATTTAATAGTTATAAACGATATTAATAATTAATAATGATAGTAAAAGTAATTAGTCCGTTGGAAAATAATTTATTAATTTTTAGATTTTTCATTAAAACGTACTAATTTATCAGTATATTCCGTAAATTATTTAATTCCAATACAGTTGTAAATAAATAAAATACAAGGTGAGTGAAAAAAATAAAATTTACATAATATAGAGAAACAACCAGAAATTATATGACACTATAGTGAGTTGTAATAATTTATTTATATTTATATTATATATATGTTATATAATTTATTTATATATATATATACATTTTTATTTATATTTATTATAATAAATTACAATAATGTACTGCGATAAATAATAATTTAAACTAAATTGAATAATTACATTTTACTAATTTTTGAATGAACCAAGTATTATGTAATTATTAAATAATTTCTATTTTCCATCTTATATATTTGTGATCACAAATAATGTCAATACGATATACATTTTAGTCCTACAATGACAATGATACGTTTTCTGACGTCCACCTAGAATTACATTACATGTTCCATGTTCCATGTTAATGTTCTTTGGATTCAATTATAAGGACAAATTTGCGTGTGAAACTGCACAGTGCGAGGAACACTACACGAATTATGCAATCAATATTAGCAATTTTGTGCTGTTCGCTGGTTTTCTCTCTCTCTAGTTCGTCGCTTTTATCCTGTCGTTTCACAAAGGGAGTCTGCTGTAATTGTGTACGTGACCAGATGCACGGCCCTGAAAGGACTGCATTTTACCCTACGAAACGGAAATACCAGCAACTCTCGTACTGCACCGTCATTTGTTTAGGATGGCGTTGGTGCTGAAATACATGTATGTGTGTGTGTGTGTGTGTGTGTGTGTGAGTATTAGGTTGCCGCAGAAATAATGACTGGTTTTACGAGTATTTGAGCGTAGAAATTTCTTAGGCCATTAATACCCTTCTTCCTAATATGTTTAAACTTTATATTAGTCCATTTTCTATATAATATTTATATACAGATTTTTTATACTGCATATATAAGTACATATGTGATTTAAATATGTATATGTATTTTTTAATAATGTATTTCAAATATATTCGAACAATATATATTTTTGCACCTTATATATATATTATAATGCATATATAATTAGTTTATAATTTTGGAGAAATTATATTAAGGATATTTGAGAATTTTTGGTTTCTATTTTAAATTTGTAAAAATTGCATTATTCTGTAAAAATGTAAATGTATGTAAATGTATGTAAATATATGTAAAAATATAATACGTACATACATATATAAAATACTTTTTGAAGTAAAATGTTACAAGTTTAGTTCAACTACAATTTTGCATAAAACATGTGTGTTACAATAAAATTTTAGTCACAATATTTTATTTTACTATACAATAGACTAATTATTTATAATTTTAATATAATAATCGAATTTACCAAAAGGTTATATTAACTTCATAGAAACGAAACTCAAAATTACATTTGAATATTCCAGATAATGTTTAATTATAGAAGAAAGAAAATATTTAAATTTAATTATACATATTTGCTTAACGTATTACTCTTCAAATCTTCCTTTCAAGAGAGTTAAATATGAATTAAAATGAAGTTCTATTTACAGAGGCATACACACTTTTCAGTTTAAAAATTTCATTTAATTTTTAATTATTGATATTTTGCTTTTGCAAAATTTTATTATATAACATAACTTTATTATGAAAAATTATTTTAACAATTTTTTCACGAAGCGTAAAGTTTAATTTATTAATATGTACTGTATGTTTCCAATTTTGCACTCATGATAAGTCCAAATATCTGGCGCTATTAACACTAAAACGATCGACTTGTGAGATGTATCTAAATATAGTATAAACAGATAATGATAATAATTAAAGTAAAAATTATAATGAAAATATATAGGCATATGAATATATACAATTAAATTTCAATTTCTACAAAAATGATCGATAATCAGTTGAAAGCAATTGCATGCTTTCAATAATTGCATAAATAAAGAGTCTAAAATCAATTTTCATCTTGACCAATTTGGTAATTATATTGTTAATTTAATTTTAAACGAGTGCAAAATTAATCTTTCTGTAATATCGTATACAATAACATTCATTTAAAAAATGACACCGTTACCACTAATTTATCGGTGTATTTTTCAATTTTGTTTATAAAAATACTAAGATAATAATAAAAATCGTTTAAACTATAAATAAACGAGAGAATTTTTTCTCATTTGTAAATACAATTTTTTTAACTATCTTTTTCTTCATTCCACACATTTCTTTAAATGTGTAATAGTGTAAGTAATGTAGCAGAAGCTTATGTTATTAACATTAATTTCTTTTGTCGTTTGATATCTATAGACTTCTGCATATATTATTATTAATATTATTATGACTGGTTTGTAATTTCGATCACGTATTAAAAGAATTTTCTAGATCGGGTAATAAATCTGTCAGATTTAAATATAGTAAGGAATCGTAGAGGACAGCTGGTATAAGCTGCTTAAACAGATTAAAAACAGTTTAATGACATTAATGAATTAAAACATCGTCTTATAAGACTATATACATTTGAAATTAGTATAATACGTTCATTCAATTTACTAACAAGATTACAATTACATTTGAGATTAACAAAACTTTTACTTAAACGTAAGAACTAAAATAATTCAGAATAGGAATGAATTTGTGAATTTTTAAGAACCATAACTATATTTAATTGTTCATTTTTCATTTTTCGCCCTTACATCAAAATATCTTAATTTCATATGTAAGTATATTTTAATTTTATATCGATTTTCCTTATTTTACAAATTATTTTGATAAACTGTAGGACAAATTTCGATAAATCAATTTTATAATTATAAAGAAGTGTTATATCATTGAAAAATATTATTTATATTTAATTTGTTGAATTCGAAGCATTATAAATAATATTATTCACTAAATAATTTCCTTTTCACAATATTTCCTGCAATTAAATATTGTAACTATATTGCAATTAAATATTAATACCATAACATTGTTATATCAAGAATTAACGAATATTAATATCGTAATTAAATATTAAAATTCAACTTTTTACTTTTGTTTTATTTTAACGGTTATAATAAAAAGGAAAGTACTATGAAAATTTATTTATCTAACGAATAACATGGATAAATAAATGTAGTTTAATGCTTCAGATATGCAACATAATTTAAAAATTCGAATTAAAAAATAATTCGTGTTTATTTTTCTCGTAATTTCGACTCGAAGAACAAATTTATTTCGTTATATGAAACACAGTATATTTTTACACATTTTTGTACAGAAGTATAATGTACATTTAAGTTATGATAACAAACGAGTCTACAGTGATCATAAACTTTAATGATTACTTAAAATAACCTGCTCCTCCAATTCATAGCAAAATCTATATCCTATTTTTGTATTTAGGACGAACCGATAAACGCTTTATATAAACTAAATAATAATTAAATAACGATTGTTTACAATTAAGAATTATTGTTAGAATGAAGTTACTCTTAGATTTGAATGGAGAAACTTAAAATTTTAGTGGTACTATTTCGGTGGTAATCGAATGCAGTATACATTACAACTCATCTAGTACATTACAACTCATTATACGTAAGAAGAGACTTTTCTAATTCTATAGAAAGGTAGAAAAGGCTAGAGATAAAATTAATAAATTAATAAAATAGTAAGCTAACAATTTCGGAAAATGCTATAAATATAATAAACTTTTATTAAAATGTTTTATTGCACAATTATAATTTAATATCCTATAAAACATGTATAATTTTTTCCACTCGTATGTCACAATATAGTCGCCATTTTATTATTATAAATATATTAAATTTAGGTATTTTTCTAATTTTTCTACTAAATCGACAAATTAAATTGTAATATATTCTCATAAAAATGTTTTCGTTTTGATCGAATATGATAAAAAATTTCGAGTTGATTGGTAACCTTCTCAAATATAAATACGAGTGCAAAGGGATAATTTAATATTTCATTACATAAATATAATTTAATATTTTATTAAACAACTATAATTTAATATTCTATTATACAAATATAGTTTAATATTCTATTAAATAGCTAAAACTACAATTATAAACGACTAAGTTAAATAACTATAATCTAAAAAGTTATTTTCTTTTAGCTTGCATTATAGACTTCACAAATTTTTTCTTTTAAACGTATTTTATTTTACAAAATTTTCTTATTTTAGAAAACCTCATTAAGTTATTTAAAAAATACATATTAAAACCATTGCATTTTAGAAACTTTTCAAAATTGAATAAGACATTTATTTAAATATTTGTGTCATTATTATATAAATATATATTTTAAATCACAATCTTTTTATATTTAGAGTTGGCAAATTGCTTGATGAAATAAAGAAATGAACTTGCACTTTAATGTGATAAAAGTATAAAGTAACGAACTAATTCTTTTATACAAAGATAAATCTGAGATTGATAAACAATTTCAAAAGTTGGTATCTTTTTTAGTAAATTTCATATTTGAACCAGAATTTCTTTTAAAATAGTTTCTCAACTTGAGAAAGTAAAAAATTAGTTGAGCCAATTTAAATTGGTTTTTCATTAATTAGTATTTAATAATTTATTACAAACTTGTATTTGTGTGCCAAATTTGAAAGATTAAGAAAATCATGTATATTTTAAGAGAGTAGTTACATTCACATGCATTACATTTTGAATAGCTGGAAATAATTAATTTTTTAAATATTTCTCAATCTTCGAAAAAATCGAAAAATTATTAACCTGATTTAAAAAATTTAATTATGGTAGGAATATTTGTATATTATTTTTGAGGAAATTATTTATCTTTATTACCTTTTATCTTTGATACGCAAAACAAGATCTAGTACTTAAAAAAAACTCTCTTTTTTTAGAAAAAATTCTGTTAATCATTTTATTAATTACAAAAATTTCTTAGTTCCATTTATTATTGAGTTAAGATCTTTTTGAACAATTTATTGGAACATAAACCATTAAAGAGTGATTATTATTGTTACTGATTGAGGCGTAAAAATATCTGGTCATATATTCTCTAAAAAGAAAATGATACAACCGAAAAAGGTGGTATTGATTACCAAGCTCGATAAACAGTGTCTTACGATTCGAGGATCAAATGTGACACCCCAGGTGTGAAATCTAATAGTTATTGAATATACCACAGGTGGACGTTAATATTTTAATTTATCGTGCAGAAATTTTTATTTCTTATTATAGTTATTTTAATATTAAAATTTTGTTATAATTTTATTTTGCTAAAATTTTATTATTATATTATAATTATTTTATTACGATTTTATTATTCTATTATAATTATTTTATTACAGTCTGGTTATTTTATTTCAATTAATTTAGTATTTTTAATTTTTAAGTTGCGACAGTAACTGACTGCACGAGCTTTAAAAACGGAAAAATTTTTAAGAAACGTAAATTCTTAAATATGTTTACAGATTCGCAGCTGTCGACGTATTACGCCTTTCCATGAGCTGTAGCTGACTGTCACTGCTACAAGGTTGCATCATTTTGTGAAATGGTGGAGAATGTAAGAAAACGACGTAAAAACGTAAACGAGTTTAAAAATTCTATTCGAGTATATTATTTTTCATTTTTCCAGATATTCTTTTTCTTTTATAAATCTTTCGATTATAAGTGTTTAACTATGAATATGTTCAACTATGAACATAAAAAATTCTTTTTAATTGTCTTTGTCTTTCAAATTGTCTTGTAATGGATAATTACTTTTGTTTATCGATTTTTTAATTGATAACATTTTTTTATCGACAAAGTGTGAAAGTTTAAAGTAAATTTTACAGTTCATATATCGAGAGTGAAAGGATTATGTGTTTATATAAGGTGGATATATGATTTAGAGCGTTCATCTAAATATCTTTGTTACTGAATTAATACTTTCCTTCAATTGAAAAAGGTTAAACAAAATTTTGTGCAATAACAAGTTTAGAATGAAAAATACAAAGGACGAATCTTCAAAAGGATTGAGAGTATAAATTTTGAGTATACTTACGTTTGTTTAGTTTATGATTATACGAGTTGTATAAATCTCAAAAGAAACGAAGTAAAATAGAATTTTTCTTACATATTCTTATATTTTCATTATTTGTATCTTACATTCATTAATTTGTTACAATTGTCGATACGAAAAATTATGACTGCATGAAAATTATTTTACAAGAAATTTTTTTACTCGAACCAAGAATATCATTATTGGTGATTTCTGTCATTTTTTACGAATTTTTCGAATCATCGAAATTTTTCATATATTAGCGTGTATTTTTTTATAATGTTATAGTCCGTAATATCATGATTACCAAATTTCAAATAACCTGCGATATTATATAACTCTGGAATCCAACAATATTCATCTGGAACGTTTTCCCTATCAGAAATATTTTTCAAAATATTTGCACAAGTCCACATAAAACTAACACACTAATTACAAGTAATTAATTACAAGAAAAGTCGTATGGAATAATAAAAGTCGAGTGAAATAATACAAGAATTTAATTGAATTTATAACTTACAACTATAGTAAATAAGATTGCTATACAATACTATTTTCCTTGTATTGTATTCTTATTATTTCGTAATAAATATATACTAGCATAAGAAATAGTAAGAAATAAATATTTTTATTAAGAAATTTAATTTACAATTATTTATTTACATCGAAAAAATCTTAATAAAAAACGGGAATTGAACCCCGACCTACAGCATAGGAATTTTCGGTTTTCGCCATTAGACCAAAACACTCTATAAAAATTGCAAGAAATAAGTCTGTAGTTATATAACTAATAAAATTTTAATCATAAATGTAGTTCCTTAACCTACGCTTCACCTCCCCGTAGAGGAGTCGTGCAACTTAATTTTGTTATATAGAATAACTTTCCGATTTGCTTCTAGAAGATATCGATCGGTTTACAATTTGTTTTTGTTGGCAATAGCTGATTCGCCATTTCTTTTGGTATCCTACATAAATATCTCAAAAACTATTGAATAGTGACGGATATAATGTATATGTTCTTGAACTGCATGACGAAATCTACAAACCTGCAAAGTTTCAATTAAATCGGTGACCCGAAGGACTTGTACTCTCCTTGTAAGGATAAGGCGGATGGATTATCAGTAGATCAGTGTCTTCGATGGATATTCAAAGTCAATTTTCTCTACAACGAAGTTTGAAATGAAAAAATTTTATTCTTTATTTTCGATTTGTTTTTTCATGTAGAATCACCTCTTCCTTGATTGTGCTACCGATACTCATATATCAATGATCTATCCATCGGTGAATATTCAAAGCGGATTTTCTCGACAACGAAGCTCCGAATCAAAAAATTGTATTCTTTATTTTCGATTTGTTTTTCCATGTAGAATCACACTCTCCTTAATCGTACCACCGATACTTATATATTGATGGGGTATTCGTGTGTTAAGTGCACGTATACTCGGTGAATATTCAACGTCGATTTTCTCGAAAACGAAGCTTCGAATAGAAAAATTTTATTTTTTTTCTTCTCGATTCGTTTCTGTATATAGAATCACCACTTTCCTGGTTGTACTACCGTTGCTGGAACACCCTGTATATATCAGTCGACATAAGACGAAGGCGTTACAGCTAATAATAAGAAAAGTCATAAATTTCGGTGAAGAAAATCTTAACTTTGGATGCGGAATGTGTAGTCAGAAATTAAAAGTCGGTCACTAAGGTCGTAATAATATTTTACGATTAAAATTTAGTGATCGAGTTCAGACATCGAGCTCGAATTCAGTGATCTTCAACGTTAGACTTCAACTTCGAATTTAACGAACTTTAATTTGAGACTTCAACTTCAAATTTAATGACTTTCAATTTTAAACTTCAACTTCAAACTAATAACCTTCGCCTTCAAATTTAGCGATCTCCATCTTCAGACTGTACCTTCAAATTTAATGACCTTCAATTTTAAATTTCAACTTCAAATTAGTGATCTTCGCTATCAAATTTAATAATCTCCATTTTCAGACTTTATCTTCAAATTTAGTGAACTTCAAATATTTCTATCCATATCTGATGTATACATTAATTATTCTAGGACCAATGTGGAATTAGAAATATCACTGTACAGAATAAACCAGCGGCTGCTGTAACTTCAAATTAGTGACCTTCACATTCAGATTTAGTACTCTTCGTCTTTAGACTTCAACTTTAAATGAAATTAAAAATTTAGTGACTCTCAAATGACCTTCAAATGACCTGTGACTTTACATATATCATTACAGACTCTCTGTCTCTCTTTTGATATCCTGCTATATTTATTCAAAACATTTTTCAATATTATATATGTACCTAGATAAAGCAGACATACTGCAACCAATTACAGGGAGAGAAATAATAATCTAGTAACAAGAGCGATAACACTGGATGCAGAATTCTTAATCGAGCTGTTCATAGGCCAAAGTGAGTAACAATGTGACCTAATTCTTTGACTCTATTCTTTGTACTTTTCAAAAATATCGCGCCAAAACACTAGATCGATGCTTAATTTTGACATCTACACTGAAATTCCATTTATACATGTACTCCATTTAAATGTCCAAGATTTTAGGTAACGTCTGAGAAATAGTTTCATGAAAAAAACCGGTTTATTACGATTAGGCATGAAATTAGCTCACCTTACCTCAATTTACATTATAGAGAATTATAGAGAATTTTGAAATTACAAAGCTTAGAAGGAAATAGATTTAGCAATACATTCGTATCATTCCACTAATAAAAGTCAGTAAAAATTGGCGGAAGATAATAGTAATGTTACTTATGTGGTAAAGATCGGATTTATGGAGATTGAATTTTAAACTTTGATTTTATTTTATTCTGTACAAATGCGAGGAGACTTGGGTCTCGTGAGATGCGTGATGCAGACGGTGGATTGTCTTGTTCTCTCGAACCCTTCTGCCAGGTTCTTATAGGCCCTATGACGACCCATTGCGTCACTTAGTCCTGCTTCGAAAATTGATAATTTTGATGGTTCCTCGAAGCAAACATAGATCTCGATGCACGGTGACACCATCCAAATAAAGACTTCTCTCAGACTTATAATTTTACTCATGAAGTCCGAAGTAGTATTAGTCCGTAGTATTAACAGGACTCTAACAGAACTCTCATTATTTGAGAAACTACAGGTAGTTTATTTACTTGGAGTGTTTTATCTATAACGTTTAACGAAGAATCATAAATATAAACATTAATGATACTATATAGTGGAAGAGGAGTCTTTATTTGGATGGCGTCACCCTGCATCGGGATCTATGTTTAATGTCTAATTGTAAATCACTTATATTTGCTTCGGCCTTTAAATACGTCATAAAGTATAAAATTAATTGCGATAAAGCTACAAACTTAATCTAACGATTTAATTCTTCACTGTTTTGTAGAAAATAAATATATTTTATCGCAATATAAATGAATGCAACACGAAATAAATAATAAAATCGTTCCTCTTAAGTTGATGATTTAGACCACTTTCATAATTATAGGCACATATTCGTTTATTATCCATCCCAGTTTATCACGTACCAGAAGCAACAATATAAATAAATCGATCCGCAAAATAATAACAAAAATATATCTATCGAACGTTTTATGTTACCCTGAAGCTGAAACTGGTAAGTTTCACCTAATTTAATTTACAATAAGACGATTTTTTTCTCAAATGTACCGTTTTGAAATTCCTCGAAAGACAATTGAGCCGTTCACTGCATAAATCGATTAACTCCACTGTTTGAAAAATCTTAAATTTAAGTGTCAAAGCACTTGGTATAGTCATAACTTTTTATATTTATAATAACTTTCCCTGATAATTAAGATTAACACCGTAAAACGACAAAAATTTTTTGGCCACCGAATAATAAATAATTTATTTCAGAGCTCACTTTGATTAACTCCGTACTCTAACGTAAATCGTTGCAATAATGCAACTCGAATGCACTAGCAAGCCACGAATGATAACGGTGAATTTTTAGTGCCGTCTTATCAGAATTTAAGTAAAATTTAGTAAAATTTAAATTTATTACTTTTTTCACTCGCCAAATCGATTAACTCTTCCAGTAACATAAAAATGGTAACATTACTAACGATTACCTTTTGGCTATTTTTTCTTATAAATTTTATATACCGTTAGATGAAAGTTACATTTGTATTTATGCATTCTACGATATTTATTTCGATTTAAATTATAAAGGGAATTTTAAAAAACAATGTACATTATTTCATTGCATTTCTCCACTTTTTGTTTTATGGAGTTAATCAATTTGTGCAGTGAACGGCTCGATTATAGAAAATTATAGAATGTGCTATTATCTTGTCGCGTACTGTGTCACACGTTCCAACCATTGGACTGCGTACGAGCGTCGTTGACACATGCCACGCACATGCTGAGGAATTTTCGAGAAGTCTCCAGGAGCCAAAGACGCGGGAGTTCCGGTAACCGTGAACCTACCGCCGCGTTTAGAACGCTAAACTAATGTTCCACGAAAAAAAGCAACAAGGCTTTAATCCGAAGTAAAACGATACATAAACGGCCTGTCGCTCTAGGACGTATCGATAGCAAATGGGTAATGCGATATTGCGTAAATATTTTCATACGATCGTGGTCGTTTATCGGTGATGCTTATTGCAAGACTAACAGGTAAGGCGATTTATTTTTGCTTGTTTTTCGTGCGAGAGAAAAATTCGCGAGATGCTAAATTCCGAGCGGACATTTTTGAACACGAACAGACTGTTGAGAAAGTTCTTTCTTTTTTTAATTTTAAAGAGTTCTTTATTTAATAGAAGTGTCCCTAGACGGTTTATATAGTAGTACAATATACAATGTAAGGAGTTTATATAGTAATTTAAGGGGTTCCTACTATCTAGAGTTCAAAAAATTGAAAATGTTTTCCTCTTTTTTCCTTAAAGTACGCGTTTTCAAGAATATTATCCGTAAATATTAGACTCAAACTCTTACAAATAATGGAATTATAGCTGTTTCAAAGAGGTGGGAGCTAACATTATTATAGAAACGTGAAACTTTAAACGTGTATTTCTCAAAACTGTGTTTTTTAAAACAATGTTCGTGATTTCTCAAAAAATGTTCGACAGATTAGCACGAAATTTTGTACAAATATTCAGTATATTTGTGGTTATGACCCCTACTAGAATTATTTAAAAATTCGCATTCCTTCTATCCTTTTCATACTCGTTCATTTAAAAAGAAAGTGAAAAATTCGATATGATACATTCAGAGTGCCGCCATTTTTTATTTACCGATATTTTTTGTTCTCTCTTTTCCTAACAGTCATAGCTGAACTCGTACATTACAGGAATCCTATCGGGTCTTTTATTTCAGGTAACAGGAAGAGCCTGAGTTACGGACACCATCGATAACGGATTTTTAAGAGACCCTTTAGACAACAGCTCGTAACACCGGCAATTTTCAATCTTTCTAAACAAAAAATGCAACACACGTAGTCCAAGACTGTGCAAATAAACCCTGTTAATTTCAAAACATAAGGTCTTAATGGTTCGTTGCAATAATTTTTCAAAGATACCGGAAAAAAATCATGCGAGGTAGTGGAAGACCCCTTAAGGAAGATATTGATAAAGTAAAAAAGACGGTAAAAAAATCGATTTTTTTTTTACTTCAATCAATATTCCAATATTCCTATAACACGTTTCCAAATTTACAATGTAATCCTTGAAGTATTAAGAGCTCCACAGCATATTTATTGCGTGCAAGTATGGCGTTTCCGCACACTTTGAACGCGTTCTTTTCAAAAGCACTTTTTTCAAATTGGCGGGAAAAATATTTCAAATACTAGAATATCATAGCATAGTCATAGCATCTAGAATAAGTCTTAAATTAGTTCACTATTTCAACAAGCTCTGTAAACATTCAGTACCAAATTGGTGTGAAATTAGTACCATGTTTCAACCACATTGTTCACTGGGTTCCTTTACTTCCTTTCACATTTGAATTGTGACAGAGACACAGGCATGAAACAGCACGAACAGGACAAACAAATGTGAGAGACATGAAGCATTCAACAAATAGAATGAATTTTTACACTGAACATTTGCAGGGAAATGAGCGTTTTTAATGAGACAGAGAGTTACAGCATTGAGCTCCTCTCGGATCTTATCTTTCCATCTCGGATTCTATTTCTCGTTAATGAACGTAAGTCAAATTTATGATGACAATGACGAAAGTAAAGAAGAATTCCTGCGAACTGATGTTATCATTTATGACAATATGAATACAATTTAAATAACAATATAAATTTCGACAATTTAATTTAGCTGACTATGATTCAACTCTGTACTTTTATAGATGTAGAAATATTCTGAAAAATGTTACATTTATTTTACGTGTATGTAACTATATAGGAATTGATATGGCAGAGGTAGTGTTTTCAATTTTCTCTTATCAATATTTATTACATACTACAGTACGCGACAAAATAATAGCATAGCCTGACGTTTTCAATATTTTTTGAAACTAATTCAACGTATGAATATGTTACATATATACTCACATACTGTGTCTGGTTCTTAATAACACAGAAGAATATTAATTACATTTTTACATTTCTTTCTACAAATTTTAGAAATTTGACTTGTTTATTAAAAAGATGGCCGCGAAAAAATGATAACACAGGTATCAAAAGAACAGATCAACGAGATTTTGGCTTTTCAAAGTGGAAAGGCTTCTTATATATGTAGGATGGCGAAACTGGTCTTCAGACACCGATAATTC